>NW_015193778.1:0-2535 GCF_001447785.1 Gekko japonicus | reverse complement strand
TTGGTGGCCCAAAAAGTCTCCAGCTGAACACTGTGCACCAGCTTCTTAGATGAAGGTCCAAAATGAATTCCCCACTAGATGACACAGCCCTGAAACAATAATTCTGAAATTTGCAATTTAGAACAAAAGTCTACCTCCCTTACTGGTGTCCATCCATAAATCATAGTTACCATAAACAAGGTATTAAGAACCTATAGTTAAGTTCAAACTCCCCAGCAGGGCAGTCTTGCTTCCCTCCTTCGCTTTCCACAGTCTGTACTCTTCTGCATCTAGAGGCTTACAGTCTCTTGCAAGGATTAAAACGTTCATGTGTGCTGAAGAAGAAGGTGCCGTTGAATCGCAGCTAACTCATGACAACCCTATACACAGGGCATTCTCGGCAAGAGAGGAACAGAGGTGGTTTGCCATTGCCTTCCTCCTAGAATAATTGTTGTTATTATCAGACAGTGGCCTATGCAGACTGCCTGAAAAGTTTTTAGACGATGGACAAGGAACGACAACAGCGGAAGACCTAGAGACTTGCTTTGCCCTTCTTTCCCACTTCCTCCCCCTCAGAATGTAGCCATTTCTTTTTTGTAGGTGGGGCAGCCATGTTTCCAGGGGTCCAACCAGTCCTCCAGGTGGTGAGGTGCATCTGCTGGTCCAGTCCTGACTGCAACTGTGCTGAGGCCAAAGAGGACGCAAACCAGGCATCCTCATGCCTAGCTGACAGCCCTTTTGCTTGCAGCTTCAGACTGTCCTTAATGGAGCTATCAGCGGAAAGGAGTAAGCAGCCAGGTACTCTTCAGTTATGCCTTGGGCTGATGTCAGGGCTGATGACGTCAAGAGCAGGGTTATTTTTGGGCAGGAACGCACAGGAACAGAGTTCCGGCTGGCTCCCAAGTTGGCCACGCCCAGCAGGAACTCATTAGCATAATAGGCCACACCCAACAGCAGAAACTCATTAGGGTTGGCTACATTAGGGGTGTGTGGCCTAACATGCAAAGTAGTTCCTGCTACAAAAAAAGGCCCTGGGTTTTGACAACAAACAAGGTAAACAAAATAACAAGCAAAATGTGGGTGTGGCTGGATAACCCCACTTCTGGTAACATGTGGGTGCGGCCTAATGTGCTAATGAGCTGTGCTGTCAGGGGTGTGGCCCAATATGCTAATGAGTTCCTGCGGTTGGGTGTGGCCTATTATGCTAATGAGTTCCTGCTGGGCTTTTTCTACTGCGGTCACACACACTCAATAATCCACTTTCAATCTATTTTCAGTACACTTTCCAACTGGATTTTTACTGTGTGAACCGGCAAAATCCAGTTGGAAAGTGCATTGAAAGTGGATTATTTAGTGTGTGTGTGACCGCAGCCTCAGTCTCCCATTTGTAGGTTGATGTAGTATTTGGGGGGAATGGAACAGCTACTGCGTGAAACTCCTTTTTTAGACTTTCTGGTTCCTTGGAGCTTCAGGAAAGCGAGGTCCGATCACTCCAGCGGCGTGCCAAGAGGATCCTGCGATATCAGAGGCAATTCTGGGATGACCTCCCCTTTCCTAGTGGGAAGAACTCGTTCATGTTCCTTTTAGAGTCTCTGGATTCTTGGAGAAGAAAGATGTCCTGCTCTGCTTCCTCCATCATTTCCCCCCAGATGATCCCCAGTGGCCCTTATGACATCACAGGAACCTTTTGGGGCAGTTTCCCATTTTCTATCACTTGAGGGGAGTGTAGATGAGCATGGCTGCCTTGTGCTCAGATCCAGATTGGAAGAAGAAGAAATTGGATTTGTACCCCACCCTTCACTATCCAAAAGAGTCTCAGAGTGGTTTACAATCTCCTTTCCCTTCCCCTCCTGTAGGAGGCAACAGACACCCTGTGAGGTAGGTGGGGCTGAGAGAGTTCTGAGAGAACAGCCCTGAAAGAACTTGTAACTGCCCCAAGGTCACACCAGCAGCTGCATGTGGCGGAGTGGGGAATCAAACCCGGTTCTCCCAGATTAGAGTCCGTGCTCCTAACCACTACACCAAACTGTCTCTCATGGAGGCTCCGATGTGTAGCATGGATGGGAATACATAATGATTTTTTAATCCAGGTTGTTCATATATTTATATTTTTCTGGTTTTATGAATTTTTATATTAAGGTTTTATTAGGATTTAATAAAAGCCTACTACATGGTAAGGCCTTTGTAGGTTAGAGTGTGTTTCTAGCTGATGCTAGCAGAAAGGAAACACCATTCTTTTTTCCCTTTTAAGTTGTTTGGATGAAATCGCTATCTAGCTGTCTGGTGTTTTTAACAGGCCTTCAGTGTGCAGTATTGCTGGTACAGCAGAAGATAGGTTTTTCAATAGATGTATTTGTTTGAAGTATAGAGTTCATGGTTTTAGTTGTTTGGGGTAAAACTCTGCAGTGTCTGGGTCAGCATGGGCTTTAGTTTCATATCTGAAAACAACACCTTTCGTTTGGGTATGAAGAATCCTTGGGTATTATAGGGTTAGGTTAAATAAACATTTAAGATATCGTGTAGTGAAATCTTTTCCTGTAACTGACCACTGAACGA
>NW_015193777.1:0-2334 GCF_001447785.1 Gekko japonicus | reverse complement strand
GTCTATGGACGTCAGAAAATCTTCCGGTAAAAGCGTCTCCGATACGGATCTGAGGGTCTCCATCCTGAAGTGACGCAATTTGATGAATTTGTTGAGGTACTTCAAGTCTAGAATTGCCCTCCATTGGCCATCTTTCTTGGGAACTAGGAACAGGATAGAATATACTCCGCATCCTATTTCCGAAGCAGGCACTGGTTCGATCGCTCTTATTTCCATCAGGTGTTGTAACGCCTTGTTGATCAGAGATCTTTTTACTGGAGATTTGCTGAACGGGGAGAGCAGGAACCTGTCCGGTGGAATGGTTCGAAACTCTATAGTGTATCCTAGGGATACAATTTCCTGTGCCCAAAGGTCTGCTTCCATGTCCTTCCAAATTGATGCAAAATGGAGTAGTCTTCCGCCCACTGGGATCAGAGGGTAGTCACGCCTGTTTATTCTTTGGGTCGCGGTCTCCACGATCAGACTTGTGGAAGCTCGACCTCTGGAACCTGTTATGGAACGCCCCTCTCCTGTTGGTCGGCTTGGGCGGACCCCAATTGTTTTTACGTTGGTCGGGTCTGAACCTGGATAATGCGTGCTGAGAGCGAAAGGAATGAGGGTTCCTCCGCTCTGAGTGGCGGAAATTCTTAGGCATAGCCTTCTTTTTATCCCGTGTTTCTACTAGGATCCTATCTAAAGCATCTCCGAAAAGCAGATCACCTTGAAATGGATAGGCTGAGACCATTAATTTCGATTGAAAATCTGCCTGCCAGGTTCTCAGCCATAGGAGACGCCTAGCAACAGCTGTAGATGCTAGAGCCCGGGACGCGAAAGTTAAAATGTCCAGGGTGGCATCCGCTGAAAAGGCTGCGCCCTTTAGTATGCGGGAAGCCCCTTCGAGAGGTCCCCTAATGTTCTCTGGTAAGATCTGTATAAGTTTACGGATCCAAACTATTGAGGCCCTGGATGCAATGGATGCTGTGGCCGCCGCCCTCACCATCATAGAGATGGCTTCATAAATTTTCTTAAGGGTGGCATCAACTTTCTTATCTATCGGGTCACGTAGAGATCCGTGGCCGTCCTCGGACACTAAACCAGAGGACTGAATAGCTGCCACGGGACCGTCTACGGGGGGAACCTGTAGCAAGTCGTTTGCATAAGTTGGTAAGGCATACAACTTCTTAACGAAGGCGGGAAATTGCCTATTTGCTGAAGGTCTGTCCCAGGCCATTCTCAACTGTCTCTCGAAGTATTCAGGGAAGGGAAAAACCCCGTGGTCTACAGGTTCCTCAGGAGGGAAAAATTCTGAGAGTCCCGTGGAACGGGATTTGAACTTGGGTCTGGAAACCTTCTGCTCCTCAGAATCTGGGGTATCCTGTATCTCCAAGGCCTTAATAGCCTTAGAGAGAAAATAATGATACTCCTCAGCCTTGAAGAGCCTGGTAGCCTGTTCAGGCATCTTTAGTTCCTCTGGTTCATCATCCGATAGGAACTCTCCCTCCTCCCTATCCCCAATCATAGAGACGGAGGAAGCATCCTCCCTGTAACCCTCTTGCCCCACCTCCTGTGTAAGAGGAGTTCCTGGAGCCACCTTTTTCACCGCCTTAGTGGGCCAAGGGTTTGGGCAATGGGAGGGTGGGTATTGGGTCGCGCTTTGGTTAACCTGCGCCACGGTAGAACAAAGGGTAGAAATTCCCTCCTGCATAACTTGACGGAACATTTGCAGCATGTCCGTCGGGTTAACAAGGGCCATCTGATTACTTAGACCTCCCTCCCCGGAAGGTATAACAGGCCCAGGGAAACACGAATCGGGGGTCTTACTGCCTCCGGTCGTTCCAGTGGCTCCTAGCAGAAGATCGGCCCGTTCTCCCGAACCTCGCATCGGGGGAAGAAAATGGCCGCCAGACGTCGTCGTTCGGCCGATTTTGGCGCGCTCCTCTTCTTCGGCTGCTCGGAGGCGTTTCAGCGCGCGCTGGGTTGCCGCTGCCGTCTCTGCTAGAGCCGTCGGGGAGACACAAGCAAGCCCGGAGGGCAAGTTGGACCCACTGTCGGCCGCTGCCGCGGCATTCTCTTCGTCCTCCCCTGAGGAGAAATCGTTTGATTGCTCTTCGGCCGACCGCATCGTTCCTGGCCGCTTTTACCTCAGCGTCTATTTGCTAGGGTCGGTTACGGCGCGAATCGACTTCTGTCTTGACTCACGCCGAATGATCAAAGGTAGGATAGAAGAGGGAGTTAGTGGAAGAGAAACAGGGAAGAAAGTAATCAGTTTAGAGGAAAAGGAAGAGAAGGAATTATATTAAGCACTCTGTGAAGAGCTAGAGCCTAGAACTTTCACTGCTGCTCCCTATGAGGCAG
>NW_015193776.1:0-2426 GCF_001447785.1 Gekko japonicus | reverse complement strand
AGGCCACCACCCCGGGGCTCAAGGAGGCGAGGGGACATTTTGCCCCCCATCCCAACTGATGGCTGGTGGGAGCAGGGGGCGGGGCTTATGTGCCTGCCCCCTGGGCTCCTGACTGGCGGAGCGGTGCTCCGGTGCGCTCTGGCAGGATCCGAGGCCTGAGTGTGTTAGTTGTAGATAAGTTACCAAACTCCAGATGGAGCATGGAGTTCTCTTGTAATGACAACTGATCTACATACTACAGATATAAGTTCCTCTGGTGGAAATGGCAGCTTCAGCGGGTGGACCCTAAGGCAACTCCACCCTCCCTAGGCACCACCTATAGTTCTGTCTGTATGTGACACAATGATTTCCCATCCTTTGTTGGCCATACTCTGTGAGGTTCCAGATTATGCTAATGTTGATGGAGAAAGAGAATGTTGAGAGAGGATCACATCAGCATTTGGGTGAACAATGTTTAAAGTGGCTCAGAGTTCTTCAAGATGCAGAAATTCTGTCCAGTTTCCTTAATGTAACACAGTCAGCTGATTGGATCTGTATTGATATTAAAATAAATGAAATTATGCCTAGATCTCATTCCAGGGGCATAAGCAGTGTCAAAGTTCATCTTGCAGGGGCAAGTAACATATCTTCATGTTTTATGCAAGGTTATTACATACATGCCATAGTGAATGTCCAAGATTTGACAATTCATGACATGAAAATGTGGATATGATGGAGAGGTTGATGGGTGGTGGTGGTCAAGCTGCGGTAATTCGTTCTGAATAGGATGCACTTTCCACTTGTGCGGGTTACTCTATTCACCTGCCAATGACCCTGAGAGAAAAAAGGTAGCTTGTCTTGCGTTGGTGTGGATTCTTTCCCTGTCATACAAACCTGCATGTTCACAAGCAGAAATCATTTGGCTCATCTGGAGCAGTCCAACTGTGTCTCATGCTGTTAGACCATACTCCAAGTGGAGGCAAAAACTACCAAATTATCCCTGGATCCAAATTTGCTTGACAGCTTGCTTAAAGCCTATTATTTATTGATTTAGGAAATGTGCATGCCAACTCCCCAGAGACCTGCTTAAGGAAGGTTACAACTAAAACAATGAAACAAAACCATTACAACATAGCCATTAAAACAAAATTAAAAACAAAACAAAAATAACCGTTCTTGAGTCAGTGGATAATATAACTGGCAGGGATATTTTAAACCGGCAGACTTACACAGATGGCATATGGACAGCATTGAATGGGGGGGGGGATACTTACCCCTCAAGCAGTAGGCAGTGTTGGAGCAGATAGAAAGAAGGAAGTGTTTTGCTTGTAACTCCTGAACCAGGGGCTGTAATACAGATGGGGGGTGACAAATGCATATGCTACACTTACTACTGTCTTCTCTTAATAACCTGTGTGCATTGCACACAGTAACAGATACAGAGAGATGCCTTACAGAGTGCTAGTAAAAATGTATTCCATAGCAAGGAAAAAAATAGCTTGATTCTCAGCACAGGAAAGACTCAAAATCCCCTCTCCTCTGCACCGTTTTTTTCTGTGAAAACAGTGTGGTCAGTTGATTAAAAAACATAACTTAAAAGGTTCATGAGACTATAAACCAGTAGTGGCGAAGTTGGCGAACCTGTGGCACGGGTGCCAGAGGTGGCACTCAGAGCCCTCTCTGTGGGCACGCAGGGCTCTTTTTGTAGCAGGAGCTCCTTTGCATATTAGGCCACACACCCCTAATGTAGCCAATCCTCCAAGAGCTTACAAGAGCTTTTCTTACAGGAGCTACTGTAAGCTCTTGGAGGATTGGCTACATTAGGGGGGTGTCGCTTAATATGCAAATGAGTACCTGCTACAAAAAGAGCCCCCACGCGTGCCATCGCCCCAGCCAGGCCCAGACCATCATTAAAGTGTCGAATTCTCTGCCAAATTAGGGCCCCTGCCACACGCAGGGGAAAAGGCGCTTGAAGGCGCGGCTTTTAAAAGCCGCGCCAATGTTGACACGGCGCGGCGGGATCTCACCGATCCCCCGGCCGCGCCGCCAGAGTCATGCAACAGGAACAGAAGGACCTTACCATTTCAAGACCAGGACCATGGGCAACAGGCCAAGTGAGCTGAGAACAGGAAATATAAGCTGAGCAACAGGAGACAGAACAAGCACATGGTCACAGCTATGGAGGAATCTTATCCACCTCTGGATAACCTCATCTTGCTTTTCCTTTCAGCATACAGACAAAGAGAAGCAAGAGTCATGCCACTACAGATGGGCACGAACGTAAGTTCATGATGAATTTTGGTCGGTTCATGGGTCACGAACCAAAGTTTGTGAACTGCCGCCACGAAGTACTTTTAAGGCAGTTCATAGCAGTTCACGAAGAGGAGAAAACAAGCTCTGAGCTGCCATTTAAACTTCTGCTTTCTGATCCCTGTGAAAAGTAGCAA
>NW_015193775.1:0-2631 GCF_001447785.1 Gekko japonicus | reverse complement strand
GCAGCAGAGCTTTCACACACAGCTCAGTCAAACACTAGCAAAGTAAGCTACAGATCAGCTCATGCATTTCTGCATTAGAAAGTACTCTGGATGGGCATACAAATAGTGCTGCTGATGTTGCTGCTGCTTATAAAAGTCCCAGGTAGCCCTTTCCAAGGCAGCCTGATCACTGTCAGAAACGCTCTGCACAGAACCTCTCGGCACAATCATCTTTGGCTGGAAAATCTGTACAACCCCTGGGCTGGCCGATGTTTCTGCCATTGACATCAGCCACTGACTTGCCGCCTCCCTTTTCTCCCTCCTGCCGCTCTTGTTGAATTGTGGGGGAAGCCTGGTGGTGCCAGAACACCAGAGATTAATGACCTTTCCCCAATTACTGTCCCTACACATAATTTAAAGCAAAATAGGGTTAGTCGTAATCGCTGTATGAGGAGGCATTTTTATTTGCTTGCTGATGGGTTAATCATTATGACTCCATTTGCATCCCTCAGCAGTGCAAGCTGAATCCAGATGACAGCCTGGCAAGGAGGAATTCAGCACTGTGCGAGTATAAACCCTCAGCAAGTCAATCCTCTGCATTGTCCTCCTGAGCTGTTTCCCCAGATTTCTAACCCAGTAAGGAAGCCTTGTCAGATCCTCCTCAGCAGGGGTCATTTCCTAGAAAAAGAGGCGCAGGAGCTCATTAGCATAACTCATTAGCATAACTCATTTGCATATGCCACGCCCCCTGACATCCCCGGAAGTGTGTCAGAAGGCAACACCCACTGCTCAGGCGGCCTTTTTGGGTTTGCTGCTTGTGGGGGGGGGGGACACGCAGATCTGCCCTCGCAGAGGAGGGAGAGCTTGTACGACCACTGGACTGTTTTGGATTGCTGTCTATGGGAGGGCTCTGCAACTTACCTGGCTGCTTCTTGCTCCTTGTGGCCCAGGGCTGCTGGGAGCAGGGGGCGGGGCTTGTTGCATGTGCCCGCCCACCCCCTGGGGTCTTTACTGCCGGAGCTCTGCTCCTGTGCGCTCCTGCAGGAAAGGACCCCTGCTCCTCACCAAGAGAATAGAGAGGAGCTACTTGCCACGTGGTTATACGCAGACCACAGCCAGCTTATCACTTAGCAGATAGTTGCCTGCATCCATCCATTCAAAGATAACTCAAACTATAAGAATGAATGGTGGCAGCAGCTACAAGCATAGGCAGCTTCAAGAGGGGATTGGATGAACAAATGGAGCCGAAGTCCATCTGTAGCTATTAGCCGCAAGGTACAGATGGAACACTCTGTCTGGGGCAAGTGATGCTCTGTATTCTTGGTGCCTGCGGGGGGGGGGCAAGAGTGGGAGGGCTTCTGGAGTTCTGGTCTCGCTGGTGGACCTCCTGATGGCACCTGGGTTTTGGACACTGTGTGACACAGAGTGTTGGACTGGATGGGCCATTGGTCTGATCCAACATGGCTTCTCTTATGTTCTTATAGATGGAACACTGTATCTGGGGCAGTGATGCTCTGTATTCTTGGTGCTGGGGGGAGGCAACAGTAGGAGGGCTTCTGAAGGTCTGGCTCTGCTGGTGGATCTCCTGATGGCACCTGGGGTTTTGGCCACTGGGTGATACAGAGGATGGGCCATTGGCCTGATCCAACATGGCTACTCTGATGTTCTTAATGGTCACCAGTGGTCCCAGAACAGAGGTGAGGAGAGGCAGCTAGCCACAGGAGGCCTCCTGAGTGGATTTGGTGCCCCAAGTTCCTTAGAAGTGGAGTGTCTTGGGCCAGCTGGGTGCCATCAGAAGGGCCCAGACGGTGAAGACCTATGGTCTGCTCCAGGGGTCATTTCCTGCAGGAGCGCACAGGAGTGGAGCTCCGGCAGTAAAGAGCCCGGGGGGGGGACATGCAACAAGCCCCGCCCCCTGCTCCCAGCAGCCCTCAGTCAGAGCAAGAAGCAGCCAGGTAAGCTGCAGAGCACCCCCCGGCCCCCTGGTCCAAAACAGACCAGTGGCACCTTTAAGACCAAGTTTTATTCAGGTACAAGCTCTCCCTCCTCTGCGAGGACAGATCTGCACATTCCTCCCCCCCCCCAATAGCTAGCAATCCAAAACAGTCCAGTGGAGCCTGAGCGGTGGGTGTGGCCTTCTGACACACTTCCAGTGATGTCAGGGGGTGTGGCATATGCAAATAAGTTATGCTAATGAGCTCCTGCACCTCTTTTTCTACGAAATGACCCCTGGTCTGCTCCCTCCCAACTGCTGCCAAAAGGATCTCAGGGGTTAGCCTGGTTTCAGGATTGTAGAATTCCGTTCTCAAGGACTCCAAAAGGATAAAGAGACTCGGGGTGTGCACCGGGGAGGAATAATAATTTAATTTCATATATGGGGGGAATTTTTCATTATTCTGGATTTCCAAATGTCTTGCTACCATTCCAGAATTCCAGAATTCCTTTCCATTCCTCCCCCATCCCCAGTTCCGAAAGTTCAGGACCATTATTTCCTCTGGGGGAATCAATCTGGGCTTCTCGGGCAGCTATTTTTTAAAGACGATGGCACCAAATTGACTCAGACAATAGTCCCCTCCTCTAGAATGAAGACTCCCAAGTTTGAAAGGAATTGAACGACAGTGCGACAATAGCGGGAGACCTCCAGGTGCCACC
>NW_015193774.1:0-2347 GCF_001447785.1 Gekko japonicus | reverse complement strand
ACCTCCTTCTGCTGTTTACCAAAAAAACCTCTCATATCGGCCAAAAATAATCCATAATATAATTTGTGTGTGTTACATAGAACAACACCATTACCAAGGATTATGAGATATAAAGGTAGTCTTACAGGAAACTACATACTTCTATATTTTCCTCACATGAAAAATAGCAGTTGGTGGGGGGGATAAAATCAGGAAAACAGTGCAAGTTGGACAAATTAAATCCCCCACATACCATGACCCAGGTTGTCCATCCACAGTCTGGGTGACTTCTCCGAGCCAGTCAGTCATCATAACTCTCAATGCCCTGTCTGCCCATCATGTTTCACATTGGAGAAAAACAATTCAAGGAAGAGAGTACAGTGAGGTAATGTTTTTGGGGGGACCTCACCTGTTTACTCTGTTTCCTGGGAAATATGACCATCCCACCCCCCTCCACTTGGTAAAAAAAATGGGTGGACACATTTCAGGATCCAAGCATAAGTGAATATTGTCTCACACAGAGTCCAACTAGTTCCTTCGGAGGGCCAACAACAGGGCATAGAGGCTGTAACCTTCCCCAGATATTGCCTCTTGGCACTGGGAGTCAGAGGCTGACGGCTTCTGAGTGTGGAGGTTCCCCTCAGTTACCATGGCTAGCAGCCACTGATAGACCTATCCTCCATGAATCTATCTAATTTCCTTTTAAAGCTCTCTATTCCTGTTCCTTCCCTGCGCCCCCACCCCCAAGAATTTCAGAGGGCATTTCGGACTGCAGCAGGAAGGAAGAAGAGTTCAAGAGACCCTTCATCCTTCACCATCTCACCTCTTCATGATATACTTGCAGCACTGGAGACTGTGAGAAAAATGATTCAAGGAACAGAGTGGGGTAAGGAGTTGGAGTGGGGCAGGGAATCAGTACAGCCCATTGAGGCTCAAAGGTCCAGTAGAGGCTGCAAGCCCATCACCATTCTGTGGTCAGGTGATGTCCTTCTCATGACTCATAAATGCGAGGGAATCTGGTTGAGTGAGCTATGTTACAAATTTGTATTGTACTTAGATAAGTGAAGCTTGAATTCTCAACACGTGAGTGAACATGTGGGTCTGCCGTCATATCTAGCTTGGCCTTCTGTACTTGCGCCCGGAATCCATTCTGAAATTGTATTCGGCCTGATACTTTAAGCTCTCAAAACCATGAGAAGTCTCCTTCAAGAAAAAAAAGAATGGAAGGCAAAAACAAGAAATAACTGATGAACATACTCTTCATATGCATGACAGTTTGCAGAGTAATGATACCCTCCTGAGCCCCTGATTAATGTAAAGTCTAAAAACTGACATGGGGAAGCAGGGCCGGTTTCAGGATTTCATGGGCCCTGGGCAACAGAGTATAAATGGGCTCCCTTTCCCCTTTGGTACAGCCCTTTTTGCCTCTAATCACACCCATTCCATTTGGAGGGAAAACTCAGGGGTTGTGCCATGCTTTGAGGAGGAATTAGAAGGACGGGCAAAGAAAGACCAGATCACACAGTGGCATCTCTTGAACAACCAAAACTGTGATACCATCTTTAATTATCCAGAATGTAACCTTGTGCTATGCCACTGAATTGACATTGCAGATTCTTTGAAAGGAACTACCAGCACACTTTGGCCATCTTGTCTGCTGTTAATGAGATCAATGAGAATCCTGGCCTCTTACCTAACATCACTCTGGGCTACAACATCTATGAGAGCCACCAAAGTGCAAGGGTGGCTTGCGAGACCACCACGGATCTCCTTTCCACCGGGCAAGAGCACTCGGTTTCCCCGAACTATGTGTGTGGAAGGCAGAAGAAGCCCCTGGCTGTCATTCAGGGGGGAGACAACCAGGTCTTCTTTCATATGGCATCCATATTGAACCTCTACAAAGTTCCTCAGGTATGTGCAGGCTTGGGGAGAAGACGGAGCAAGTCTGAGACCAAAATTAGTTTTAACTGCTGTTACTTTGGGATGCTAAAATTGGATCAGGGGTCATTGGTAGAGCCTCTATTCTGCAGGCAAAAGGTCCCCGGTTCAGTCCTTAGCATGGAAATACAACCACCATTGGACAGCAGATCCACAGGGTGAATTTAGCTCCTTGGGCCTAGACTGAGAGAAATACTACTTTGGAGGGGCCATGGCTCAGTGGTAGAGCTTTGTATTCAGAAGGCCCCAGGTTCACTCCCCAGCATGTCCAATAGAAAGGATCAGGGATAGGGGATGTGAAAGAGACTCTGGAGAGAATAGACAATGGGAAGCTCAATGGACCAATGGTGTCATGGCTTCATGAGGTAGAAAGAATGGAAAACAAAGGCACAAAATAAATGATGAGAATAATGATTCTTAGTGTCGGGGT
>NW_015193773.1:0-2344 GCF_001447785.1 Gekko japonicus | reverse complement strand
TTTTTTAAAAAAAGTAAGTTCTCTTTTTAATTGTCAGTTTCTAGTGACAATGTTCTTCCGAATAAATGCTTTGTTTTATTGTTACTGCTGCTGTTCTCAACCTTAGATGAAATAAATCACATGAGCCTCCACCTCATGCCTGAAGAGACAAGAACATTTAATTTACTGCAATTTCCCTTTCATTTATTTCCATGACTTTGCTAAAATAAAACATGATGGATCACAGCCTGCATTTGCATTTATGCTAACATGTTAGCCGAGCCATCCACATCAGATGTGGCAAAATGCAACCCTCATTTTAATGGCAGGCAACAGAAGCCTTTGTAGCCTGCATAGCTGAGCTGACTTGGTAACTCACTTAGATCAGTCTGGCTGACTTGGTAACTTTACTTTCACAAATATCCTTCTAGTGCCTATGCAATGGACACCCATTGATATTACGTGTGTTCCACTTATTAACACTTTCATATACCCAAGCATTTTTCACTACGGCAGGCAGGTGCTGGTTGACCATGCACACTTGCAAATGTTACTGCTGCTGTTCTCAACCTTAGATGAAATAAATCACATGAGCCTCCACCTCATGCCTGAAGAGACAAGAACATTTAATTTACTGCAATTTCCCTTTCATTTATTTCCATGACTTTGCTAAAATAAAACATGATGGATCACAGCCTGCATTTGCATTTATGCTAACATGTTAGCCGAGCCATCCACATCAGATGTGGCAAAATGCAACCCTCATTTTAATGGCAGGCAACAGAAGCCTTTGTAGCCTGCATAGCTGAGCTGACTTGGTAACTCACTTAGATCAGTCTGGCTGACTTGGTAACTTTACTTTCACAAATATCCTTCTAGTGCCTATGCAATGGACACCCATTGATATTACGTGCGTTCCACTTATTAACACTTTCATATACCCAAGCATTTTCCACGATGACAGGTAGCAATCCTTAGAAGTGCATCTCAGGTGGTGGTTGATCATGCACACTTGCAAGATTGGAGAGCCATATGGGTACCCATGGCAATGGTACCAATTTGCGGATAGAAGCTACCCAAAAATATGAAATAGTTATGGATGGAAACAAAGTAGCAAAGTTGTGCTATGAAATCATCAAGGGTTATAGCTCTGATACACAATGTAGTCCATCTTTGCATGGTATGGTGGCATGGGGCTTCTACATGCTAAGTTGCCAGAATGGTGTGTTCTGGGTGGTCCTTGGAGGACCACAGTTTTCCAAGAAAGGCTACAGTGCCAGTATTATGATTAGCGATACCAGCAACATATAACAATAACAGCAATATAGGCTAATACTGGTTACATGTCTAGGCTCCATATGGCAAGCCATATTGGACACTAAAGCCAGCCATGGAGACATTATGTCGAGTGAAGGTTTACCCATGATCTCTCCCACAACTGCAATCTACTTGGAAATGAACACTGAATACAAACATAGTTTGCCCCAATTACACACCCAATTACAGAACTCTAACATTTCAGATTTGCTTTTTAAAATTCCCACAAGCTCTCAGTAATGCTATACTTGTCACACCTACATGTAGAAGAACTTGGAGGGGATGTGGCTCACTAGCACATTGTCTGCTTGGCATGCACAAGGTTCCAGGTTCAATCCCAGCATCTCCAGTTCAAAGAATCAGATTGTAGGTGATTTGAAAGACTATCTGATACTCTGGAGATCTGCTGCTAGTCGGAGTATAGAATACCAACCTTGATAGACCAATGGGGTGCAGCTTCATGTGTTCATGTGGTAGGAATCCTTCAGGTGATCTGTATTTTTGGAGAAACAGAACATTGCTAAATATGGAGAAAAGCAGGATCATTTACAATATATGGATCATGCTGGTCTACATTTTGTAGCAAATTAAGAATTTTCTTTATGGTTACGATCAAAGAGAAGGAACATTACCCTTCCATTATTTATATTGGTGCATCCAGAAAAAGCAGCGGGTCCTCTGTTAAAATGAATGAGCTTTCAGCTTGCTGTGGTTAAAACCACTCATTTATGCAAATACTAATACTAAGAAAAGTTTTCAAGGAAGCACACAAGTTGATTTGTCATGCATTATCTGAGTGGGTGGAGGGCAGTGACGAGAGACAACACTGCTGTAAATGACATAGGTCACTTAAGAACAAAATCCAATATGGAGCATATATTCTTCCTTTGAGTGCCTTTTGTTTGTGCTTTATGTTTTATCTAAATGGAGATTTAGATCAGGAAAATTCCAGTAACATTGCACAGCAGTCAAGCAGACTAAGGTGTCAGAGCTATATTTCATGGTGCCAACCTAAGGAGATTTGTGTGTGTGTGTTTGTGTGTGTGTG
>NW_015193772.1:0-2635 GCF_001447785.1 Gekko japonicus | reverse complement strand
GGGTACTGGCACAGTAGACATTGTCTTGTATCAACATAGCTGCAAATGGAGCTTCTGTGAGGCACATAGAGCACTTCAGTCCTACTATCCAGTTTTTCTGTTCAGCTTATACTAATAAGTTGCTGCTGTATTAGCAAGTACACAGGTTCACATCAGCATATACAGCCACATCAGGGCTAAAATATTTTTAGGCTGGTGGCAAGCCAGTCTGGTGTAGTGGTGAAGTGCGCGGATTCTAATCTGGGAGAACCGGGTTTGATTCCCCACTCCTCCACTTGCAGCTGCTGGATGACCTTGGGCAAGCCATAGTTCTGTCAAGAGCTGACCTTGAAAGGGCAGTTCTGGAAAGAGCTCTCTCAGTCCCACCGACCTCACAGGGTGTCTGTTGTGAGGAGGGGAAGGGAAAGAAGTTTGTAAGCCGCTCTGAGACTCCGAGTGAAAGGTGGGGAATAAATCCAATCTCCATCTCCATCTCCTCCTCCTCCTCCTCCTTCTTCTTCTCATTCTTCTTCTCATTCTTCTTCTTCTCATTCTTCTTCTCATTGTTCTTCTTCTCATTGTTCTTCTTCTCATTCTCATTCTCCTCCTTCTTGACTTGATCTTTAACCTGTCCTGCGACAGCAGCTTGTAAAGAAAACCCACTTCATTGAGCCTACATAGCTAATGCTCCGTGTGACCGCAGCCTAGATTTAGCCTACATGATGTGCTAGGAGCAATGCTGTAGGTCATGCAACAATTGTGCTCCATCTTGATTTGGGGGAAGTGTAACTCAGGGAGCAAACCCACACAAAAGGCCCAGTCAGAAGCAAGTTTCACTTTATTCCTTAGGGCTTACTCCCAAGAAAGTGTTGTTGGATTACAGCTGAAGGGACCCACCTGGTAAAGGCTTTGACACATTAAATTCCAGGCTGAATTGGTCACTTTGGGGTGACAGAAGGGGTATTAAAAACAGAAGTCAGTTGTTTTCAGACGTGAGAGTGAGTGAACCAAAGTTTAAATGCTAAAGATCAGTCTCTGAAACTCGAGGGGGGGTGTCAATCCACATAAAGCCAAGGAAAACATCATATGAAAATGCTACAGTATGAAAGGGATATCGTAAGTTTCTCTACTCCACTGTTCTGACAGCATTTTTCTACCATCATGTTAATTCTGACATGTAAACTCCAAAGGATGAGATGGTTAGACAGTGTCACAGATGCAACGAACATGAAATTGAGCCAACTTCAGAGGACGGCGGAAGACAAGAAGGCCTGGCGTGATCTGGTCCATGGGGTTGCAAAGAGTCGGACTCGACTGTGCGACTGAATAACAACAAAAAGCCCCCCCCCCATTTTGCAGATGGGTTTTGTTCCTTGTAAAAGATCCTCTTCTGTAGTGAAGTGGAAAGACTTAACTGGCACACCAATACACCTGCTGACTGGAGGTTAGGGCCTCACAGATGGTGATCTCCTAAGAGCTGGCAAAGGGAATCATAGTGTACTTTCAACCTTGAGAAGTCAGCAGAAGGGTCCCAAGGCTTGCTCATTCCTGCATGACCAGTTTCTTAATCCTCAACCTGCCTTAATTTTCAAGATAGGAAACGATTTGATATTTAAGCCTCAGTTGAAAAGATGTGCAAAACTGACTTTAAACAATTATTCTGGTGCACAAACTCAATTCATACACTTGGCCTGCTCCAGCAGTTCACCCCCCCTGCTCTCAAGATTGAACAGAAATATCTATTTCTGTAAAGTGATTTTAGAAGAAGAAGAAAAAGAAGAAGAAGAAGAAGTTAAGTGAATACTTTTATAAGCAATGTCTTACCTCCAACTCTTGGGGTTTTAGTGGGTTTTCTTAACTTTCTCCTATAGTTGTAGATCCCCTCCCTAATTTCGTTGTAGTTTTTAGAAAATACAAATAAAAAAATCCCCTACGGGGGGGGGCGAAGAGGAAGAGGAGGAGGACGACGAGGAGGAGATTGGACTGATACCCCGCCCTTCACTACCCAAAGGTGTCTCAGAGCGGCTTACAAACTCCTTTCCCTTCCCCTCCCCACAACAGACACCCTGTGAGGTTGGTGGGGCTGAGAGAGCTCTTGACAGAAACTGCTCTTTTTCAAGAACAGCTCTTATCAGAACTACAGCTTGCCTAAGGTCATCCAGCCAGGTGCAAGTGGAGGAGTGGGGAATCAAACCCGGTTCTCCCAGATTAGAGTCCGCACACTTAACCACTACATCAAACTGGCTCTCTTTTGCATGATATCACCCGTGTATGCCCTGTTCAAAACAATGCAACGCTTCCCCATAACAGTCAGCTGGAACTGCCTGGCTCCCAGGGCCCCAGAAATGGGTCATGCACTTCCCCGCCCTCCCCCAACCCTAACCCTTCCCTGTCCTCTTGTAAGAACCTCACTTCCAAAGCTCATTGTAAAGCACGTCTATTTGCACTCTCTTGAGGTGCTAGGCATAGGCTTGGGACACCATGTTGTACACTGGCATGTCTGGGTCTGCAAGTCAACCAGCGGGAACACTGGAAACTGGCGACCCAAGGAGCTGGGCATGGCAGAGGTCATTGCAAAAACAGCTGCATGGTGGGAGGTGCAGAGGGGAGGTGCTGTTTTGGGCTGTGATGTGTAAAAAGGTAAAGGTAAAGGTTC
>NW_015193771.1:0-2961 GCF_001447785.1 Gekko japonicus | reverse complement strand
GCTTTTTCTACAAAAAGAGCTCTGGATACTGAACGCCCTTTTTCTACAAAAAGAGCCCTGGGTATACTGAACGCTAGTTGCTTGGGTGCCAGCAATGAAGGAAGTTCTGGCTTCGGAGTGCTGCTTGTAGGCCTTCTGGGGGCATCTGGTGATGAGCCACCATGGCTACTCTTAGGTTCTTAAGACCTAGTCTCACCATTACAGCCATATTGGCATGCCTACTTTTCCATTCGATCTGAGACAACGAAATCCAGTAACCCTCAATATATCTGAGCCGGATTCAGCCTGGTTCTCACTGAGGAAGCAAGCCTGTGTCTGGACTGTAAAATTTCAGACTGCGGGTCAAGAGCTTGTATAATGGAAAAGTTCCTCCACGCAAAGTCCATCATCAAAAAATTCCCTCACTAGGGAGGTGGGCCTGAGCCGTCTTTAACATTATTTGTTTAAATACTGAGAACACGGGTGCAGAAGAATGCAACGCAGAAGGAGGTGAAGAACCGCTACAAGACAGTGCATCCAAAGACCTGCCTGTGGAGTGGGATGAACAAGGTTGAAACAGGTGATGAAATCAGGAATGGGGACAGAATTATTAGCTGAGAAGGAACAGGAGCAACTCAAGGTTGCTGTCCGGGTTGGAATACCAGTCCCACCACCTGGCAGAGCCTGCAAGTCAGCTGCCCCCTCCCACAGAGCAACGTGGCTCTTATAAAAGCCAGGCCTCGGATTCTATGCCTGGCTAAGCATCTGTTCCTTCTCTTCACATTTACAGTCTCTGGAACTCAGCATGATGTCCCTGATTCATCACCATCGTTCTTCTGACCCATCTTTCTACTACAACAGACTCAAGGTGGTTTGCGACGGGAGTCAGTGGACACGATACAGGCTCAACCAAGCACAGCTGTCACAAATGAAGAATCCAGTCAAAATGCCAAGCTGTAGCCCTTAAAAAGGATCTAACCATCAACCAGGAAAGCCCTTCTGAAAGCCAGCCTTACATACGTCCTGATTTAACCTAACCCTAAGGTCCTGGGTCAGAGGAATGACAGCGCTGCAGGAGGATAGGTATCAGGAGAGACGGTACTGCTTGTTCTTGGCCTTTACTGGCTTGGAAACTCAATCTCCTGTCTACCTCCGATTCTACCTCCCACTCCCAGCTCTTCTCCTCTTCAGCCACCATTCACAGAACTTGACCCTTGTCAAACCCAGGGCTATTTTTGGGCAGGAACGCACAGGAACGGAGTTCCGGCTGGCTCCAAAGTTGGCCACGCCCAGCAGGAACTCATTAGCATAACAGGCCACACCCAACAGCAGAAACTCATTAGGACTGGCTACATTAGGGGTGTGTGGCCTAACATGGCAAAGGAGTCCCTGCTACAAAAAAAGGCCCTGGGTTTTGACCACAAACAAGGTAAACAGAATCACAAGCAAAAGGTGGGTGTGGCTGGATGACCACACTTCTGGTAACATGTGGGTGCGGCCTAATGTGCTAATGAGCTGTGCTGTCAGGGATGTGGCCCAATATGCTAATAAGTCCCTGGTGTTGGGTGTGGCCTATTATGCTAATGAGTTCCTGCTGGGCTTTTTCTACAAAAAGAGCCCTGGCAAACCTGAACCGTGAAACTTGACTTTGGCTCCTGACTCCACCTGTCAGTTTTGGAGACCCAGTCCTCCCACTAACCTTGGCAGCTATGCATGAAAAGCGGGCGGCGGCGGCAGAGAATCAAGGAAGGCACCCTGGTCCCAGACCCTGACTGCAACAAGTGTTCCCCAGCTACATCTTCTGCCAACACACACCTACTTTCAAGCACATCTCTGGGCCCACAAACAGAGATTCCCAAGATGCCAAGTTCCGTGCCTGACTTCAGCCAACGGAGGAGCATACGCAGCCCCGCCTCAAATGCAGGGACAGTGCACCATTAAGCCATCTTTTTTCGGTTTCTGCCAAGCAACCAAGCAGAGCCACAGCAGGACCAGCCTTGAGCCAAAGCAGATGGCAACTCACTCTTCTGGGAAGAACTCGAGGGTGCGGTTCCCGGCGGAGATCTGGCACATGGTGTGACTGCGGCGCTGGCTGAACCCGGCTGCTGTGGGAGATTTGTAATGAATGTTCACTGACGGGTAGCTCCTCTTTGCAGGTGGAGGGCTGGAGGAGGAACTGAACAGCCGGCTGAAGCTAGGGACGAAGCGGGAAGCAAAAAGAGGTTAAGCCCTGAATCAGTTATTACCCCCTGAGGAAGAGGTAGGGTTTCTATGTAGCTCCTAAATCCCTGGAAGGTGTCCATGTGGGGTGCCACAACATTAAAAAATGACAAGGGAAATATTAATATTTAGCAGTGGGATCCAAGGTATCAAAACCACGAATGACATATTGTAAAAACCGCTCCAGCACATCAAATGCTGTATTCAGTTCTTGTTGCCCATGACGATCACAGAACTGCTCATTTCTAATATAAAGGAAAGTACCCCCCCCCACTCTGCAACTGAGCAGAAAGATAAAATGAGAAGAAGAGAAGAAGAAGAGATTGGATTTATACCCCGCCCATCGCTTGGAGTCTCAGAGCGCCTTACAAACTCCTTTCCCTTCCCCTCCCCACCACAGATACCCCGGGAGGTGGGTGGGGCTGAGAGAACTCTGACACAAACGGCTCTTTTTCAAGGACAGCTGTGCCAGAGCTTGTGACTGACCCAAGGTCACATCAGCAGGTGCAAGTGGAGGAGTGGGGGAATCAACCCCAGTTCTCCAGATTAGAGTCCGCGCACTTAACCACTACACCAAACTGGTAACATGAGGGTGGGTGAGTCAAGAAGAGCATGGGGGGGGGCGGTGAACTGCCCAATGAGAAATTTGTCCCACCTGTTTTGTCAGCTGTTTAGGCCAGAACATGCCAAAGGGGGCATCCAGAATTAAGGAAGGAAACACTGGCCTTATGGGAAGGGGATGTGGCTCAGTGGCAGAGCATC
>NW_015193770.1:0-2400 GCF_001447785.1 Gekko japonicus | reverse complement strand
AACAAACTTGGGAATTCTACAAGGAACAGCATTTTGTGGAGATCAGTGGGGTCCAGTAGGGGCAGGGGCAGGAACTTTCCATTGTTGCATTGGAAAACTGAGTATGGATCCAACCCATTAATTCTTCAGTACTTCTTTCTCCAGTGAAACAGGGAGTGCCATGAATGAGGCCAGAGAGTTATTCATCTTCAGTACAAACCTCAGAGTTAACTATATTGCGTGAATGAAGAATGCATGCCTGATCGTCAAAGGACAGTAGGAACCAAAGAGTGGGTGTCATCTACTGTTCCCCTGTCCAGTAATGATTAATTCCTCATATGTACACCCAAGCAAAGTTAGGATCTATTCTAAGTTCTTTCCTTCTTCTACTGTATAACCAGGGTACACTTTTTTGATCCTTATCCCCGAACATTCTGTAATTGAAAAACAGACATAAATGTGAAGTAATGAAAGAAATTACTAGAGAATGCAATAAATATGTAGGAATAGAGGGGGGAAGGAAACAGATTAGATATATTCATGGAGGTCAAGGCTATCAGTAGCTATTGGCCATGGTGATTAAAGGGAGCCTCCACATTCAGAGGTAGTAAAGCTCTGAATACCAGAGCCTGCAGGCAACATCAGTGGAAGACCTCAGCCTCTGAACCCTATTGTTGGCCCTCTGGAGTAACTGGTTGGCCATTGTGAAATACAGGATATTGGCCTGATCTACCAGGGCTCTTATTAAGTTCTTAAGGAAGAGAGATAATCAAATGTTGGGAAAGTGAGAAACAAAGGAGAAGAATAGGATGTATGTGTGTGTTCTCATGAATGAAGGATGCATGTTTTGATACCTTTTATATTTGGGTCAGAAATTCTCAAAATCACTCTAAAACTGGTGGCCAATTTCATTTTCCAATGAGTTATGCCTGCCACAGACTATGGTGTCTTCCACTGCTAACAGCATGGGGGGCCTTCTGGCAATAATCTGGGTCATGATTTTTCTATTCCATATGTTTTGGACACTTCAGTTCCCAACATCATTCTTAATCTACAAGCCAATTTTGAGGTCTCTAGCTTCATATTTGGATGTGTGCTATGCCTGCCTGAATAAATCTTGGCTTCCAATGGAAAATGCTGGGGTGGCAGATTTCCAGGGATGGTATGGGCCTGGATTTCCCAGTTCTCTTTGTCTTTGGTATTCCAGTTCCCACAATCTTCTTGAGTCTGGTGGCTACCCTCACATGGTTTCCATCCGCCTTCTGGGATGGGCATGAATTGCAAATGGTACATTCTTGATTTGAGGCCTGAGCTGAACAAAAGAAAACAAGTAAGGACAAGGAAAGAATCAAGTTATCCCATGCCTTTCTAAAGAACCACCTGGGGTATATTTTCAAGGACAGACAGTAGCCAATATCTATAATAAAAGCATTGTACTATACTTATGTCAGACTGTGGCACACACAGCTCGTTAGACAATGAAGCCTGGAGTCTCAATATTGACCATCAGACTCAAACCACCCATATCAAGGAAGATGTGGTACAGTGGCCTTGCTGCTAAGTGCAACACAGATGGCAGGAACCCTATGGATTGGTAATAAATGTATATTTTAAGTTCTCATTCCTGTCCCCCAAAACACGAACTCAATATGAATCTTCTTTTTATGGTTTATGGTGTGTGCTAAGTGGCTGCAGAAAATAGTTACACACACCCGCAAACACACTACATCACGTTCCCAGTGCAATCAATGGCCTCATTCCAGAATTTGGCAAAGCTTGTTCAACAAGGGTTCAACAGGGTGGTGCCTGAGGAGGGTGGAATTTGGGAAGGAGAGGGAACTCAGGGGGGATATGAAGCCATAAATTATGTTCTCTGCCGCTGCAGTTTCCTTGAGGGGAATTTATCTTTGGTCAGGTTATCACTTGGAACTCCAGCTGTCTCCTGGAGGATGGTAACTCTACAGCAGCGTAATCCAGTTCTGGATCCAAATTTCTGCTCATTGTCCCACCAGGAATGAAGAGACTAAAAGTTTAAAAGAAAAAAAATGTTTCCACAGTTGTTAATGATGGCCCAGACTTTACTGAGTAATGATCTTCCCCTGCAATTATCCACATCTCTGCAATCCGTTCAACTGACCAAAGCTCCAGTCAACACATTTGAACATGGCTATGAAATGTCCCCTGTGTCACTGAGGGAAAGCAAGCAAGGTTGATTGAAAAAATCTTACAGGATTACGAAAGAGACATTGTTGTTTTAAATAATATCGGGGGGGAGCTGGGCCTTTTAAGGGATTACCATGACCACTCAGCTTGTCAACTGAGATCTCACAAACAATTGTTTAGAGATAAGAGTCAGCAACAAACACTGGGACTTCTTTTTCTGATGTCTGTGATGTCTGCCCCTGAACAAATACCAGTCTA
>NW_015193769.1:0-2312 GCF_001447785.1 Gekko japonicus | reverse complement strand
GAGACATACAAAGTGCCATTTCTGAATGGCCATCAGCCACCAATCACAAAAGGCCAGTGGAGTGCGGAAAAGGAGATGGGCAGAACTGGCATGGCGCGATCACACCTGCAGCGAGCGCTAATAAGTGCTTCCACAGCAGACGGGCGTTGTTGTTTAAATAAAAGCCACTCACGTGTGTTCATGACAATGGAATCATCTCCGCAGGCATGCGCACACACGTGGAAATGCAATTCCGCAGTTTCCGAGCGTGTCCATGACGGAGCAGCTGCGTCCACAGCTCTGTTGCTCAGGGACCACACAATCTCCTGGAGTCCCCCTGAACCCAGCCAACAAGCAGTAATGGAGACGGATGTGGAACTCATGGGGAAAGTAGTCCTAACTGTGTGTGCAGTGGTGGCAGCAGCCCACCGCCAGAGGCAGGAAGCATGGCAGCAGTGGGAGGAGGTGGCAATTGCTGCCAGGCGGCGGCAGACTGCCATGGCCGCTACACATGTTGCCAGGCGTCGAGCCCATGCAAGGCAGTGCCAGGCCAGGAGGACGTGGGACACCCTCCACATCATCCATCTCACAGAGGAGCAGCCAGTGCAATGCTGGTGGGTGCCAGGGATCTTTTTGTAGTGAGAACTCCTTTGCATATTAGGTGACATGCCCCTAATGCAGCCAATTCTCCAAGAGCTTACAGTAGCCCCTGTAAGAAGAGCTCTGTAAGCTCTGGGAGGATTGGCTACATTAGGGGTGTGTCTCCTAATATGCAAAGGGGTTCCTGCTACAAAAAGAGCCCTGGGTGTACCCACGGCCACAAGAGTGGGGGGCAACATTCATCAGCAATGTGTGGGGGGATGAGCAGTGGCTGGAACACTTCAGGATGTCCAGGTAATACCGGCGGGGAGCCCACCAATTCCAGCCGCTGGCTGGTGGGATGCTGGTGGCAGGTGGTAATGGTGGAGCGGCCCGCACCACCATGTGGCCCATGCAGCCAAAGAATGGGTAGGCGAGGGCACACGGGGACCAATAGGGCAGGTGGGTCAGGGAGCCGCCAGCAGCAGCAAACCCCTTGAGCATCTGCGTAGTGGGAGGGATCATCCTGTGAGGAGACCTACCAGGGCCCAGATGTAAGGGGCCCATTGAAGGGCTTTCCACAGCAGTAACAGATGCATGGCACTGTTACTGCAAAGAATGAGTGTGGGGAACGTGACAAGACAGTGACCCCTGACTGGGAGCAAGCGGGCGTAGGGCCACGAGCCCTCACAGCCACCAGACGTGGTACAGGTGCCAAGATGATGCGATGTCTCCACAGGGCTACATTGAACTGGCTTGCCGATGCCCTCCATGACCGACTCCAGCAAGAGGCGACAGAACTGCAAGCACCTCTGTCAGTGGAGCAGCGTGTGGCCATCTCTGTCTGGTGGATGGCCAACACCATGTCGTACAAGACAATAGGCCAGCAGTTTGGAATTGGACGGTCCACCATGGCTGGCATTGTGGCAGCGGTCACCCGCGCCATCATGCTGGAGCTCCTGTGTAGAGTGGTGTACCTGCGGAACCCAGACAGGGTGAGAACATGAGATGATGGGCTGCACTGCAGTGCACCCTGAGGTGGGGTGATGGGACTGGACGCAGGGCAAATGGTGGTGTGGGAGGACGCCATGGCTGGACCGGAAAGGCCCACGGAGTGGTGCAATCGTCCTGCAGGGCACCACCGTTCCCTGAGTAGGGCCCGCACGAGTAACTGCATTTGTTTGGTCCACAGATGATGTAAGCCTTCACTGCCAGGGGCTTCCCACACTGCGTGGCTGCCACTGATGGATATCACATTCGCATTCGAGCTCCAGTTGCAGTCGCAGAGGGCTACATTACCCACAAGCGCTTCTGCTCAGTCCTCCTGCTGGGCACAGTTGACCATGTGGACCGCTTTGTGGACATCATTGTTGGACACAGCGGGAAGAGCCCAAGAAAATAGAAGTTATTTATTTGATTTGTAGACTGTCCTTCCCTATACAGGGCTCAGGGTGGTGAACAACATCTCAATGAATAGTTTTACATATCAGATTTAAAACAATTTTAAAAAGTAAGAGTTTAACTTACTAAATGTCCACTGTTTTAATGGTCAACAATTGGAATCAAGAAAAGTCATCCTTATGGAGAAATTCCCTTCCTAGTGCCTCCTTCAAAACCTCTTTCACTTTCTCATTCCTGAGACTGTATATGAAGGGATTCAAAAGAGGGGTCACCACTGTTGTCAGGATAGAAGCAACCTTATCAAAGGTGAGAGATCTGCTTTGATTTGGGCGGACATACATAAAGATGGAACT
>NW_015193768.1:0-2459 GCF_001447785.1 Gekko japonicus | reverse complement strand
GTTGAGATAAGACTGCCTATAGGACGGGGGGCTTTGAGATAACTAACAGTGAAATCGTAAGAAGAATTATACCCTTCTAAGCTCATTGACTACAGTGGACTTAGAAGGGTGTAACTGTGCTAAGGATTGCCCTGCTATCATATTTTGGCAGGCTAGAAATGAAGGAAATAAAAATAAAATTAAATTCATTTTGCTATGCCGAAAGGCAGATAAGGATCTCATGCAGCAGGTGTTGAAGAAGACCTTTCTCCACTTGAGGCTCTGGAGAGCTGCTGCCAATCAGAGTAGACAATACTGAGTTAAGCGGACCAATGATCTGACTTGCTGTTAGATAGCTTCCTGTGTTTGCAGTGTTCCTGGTAGGGGATCAGAACATGAAACGATTAGTGGTTATACACAGGCACATTTCATGCTGCTCTGTCTCACCTTTTGTCATCTTGGGCTGTTACCATTTATATTACTGTGTCACCTTTTGTCTGGGCTTTTCCGCATTCACATTTTCTTTTCTTGTATGTTTCTGTTCCTTCTGGGTCCCCCCCCCCACATTCTTCATATGTTTTGCTCCTTCTAGTGGTCGATTCAATATTACATCAGTTTATGTCCAGCATCAAAATCTACAGTTTAAATTTGCAGGGAGATATGCTGGACATAAAGCTGTGTAATACCATATTGACCAGTAGAGGGAGTAAAACACGTGTGGAACAGGAAAAGCTCTCAAAGCAACAGGAATGCACAAGCAAGGAAAATGCGAATGCAGAAGAGCCCTGTGTCTCAGACCTCCTGCCAGTCGATTTCATTGGATGGTAATACACTCACCAAGGAACTCCAGGGTTCCGGTGATGACAGGGGGTGTGGCCTTATGACACACTTCCGGTGATGTCAGGGTGTGTGGCATATGCTAATGAGTTCCCCTAGCTCTTTTTCTACGAAATGACCCCTGCACTTGACCAATGTTTTCTCTAAGCTGTGGAGTCTTACAAGCAAAAATTCTACTTTGTGAGCTACTGGCATTAAAGTTGCGAGGGAGTGACTTAGCTACTGCATAAATTAGTTTGCTCTGGAGCCATCCTCCCTGAGCTAAAACAAAAATGTGTGAGCCGGAGGCTAAAAAACTGTGAGCTAGCGCACACTAACTCAACTGAGAGGGGACACTGCACTTGACAAGTTTTTCCTTCGGTTCTTCTCCTAGGCTGAGTTTAAATCAGTTCTCATCAGAGATGGAAGAACGTCTGAAGCAACTTGAAAATGTCCGAGAAGATTTAAAGATTGACTTTTAGAACCCAATAGTGGGCCTTCTCTTCCTAGTATTCGCTGGCAAAAGCAAGAAAGGAATGACCGGTACGTTTGGGACCATCTAAATATGTTGGATACAAGAGGAGTACTGGTGTTGGCCCAGCCAAGTGGATCCAGTGATGCATTCAAACGACTCCAGGAATTACAGACTGAATGAGAGTCTCTAAAACAGGGGTGGCCAAACTGTGGCTCCGGAGCCACATGCGGCTCTTTCACACCTATTGTGGGGCTCCCGGCAGGGTGGCTGGGGAAGTGAAGGGGAGGCGTGCGTCCCCTATCGGTCTTCCCTTTCCCAGCCAGTGTCCTCCTCCCTGGATAGGCTTGAGGTGGGGGGGTGGGCAGAGAAAAATGCAACTTTAACTTTGAATTCTTTCTTTTCATCTTTCTTTCTCTCTTCCTCCCTTCTTCCCCTTCCCTCCCCCATCTATTTGCTTTCTTTGATTCTTTTTCGCTCTTTCTCCCCACCTCCCTCCCTCCCTTCTTTCCACCTCTCTCTCTCTCTCTCTCTCTCTCTGACAAATAAATATCCTTAGCAAACAAATATCATTGGACAAATAATTATAAATATCTGCTTTTACCCCTTTTAATAAAAAGGAGATCTGCATATTTTCCAACAAAAACATGTGTGTAATATTTGTTTGCGTCTCAAACATCTGATATTTATTCTATGTAGCTCTTTACATTAAGCAAGTTTGGCCAACCCTGGCCTAGAAGGTTCCAAGCCAAGCAGCCACCCATAAGGGAAGCCGTGTTTCCAAGCGACCACTCTTTGCAGACCCAAAAACATGCTGCCTTCTGGGCTCTTCTGAAGCGACTTTCTACTCCAGAGAAATGGAGGAAAGGCAAGATTGTCTCTTGCGTTTGGTCCGTAAGACCAGCCATGCTTAGCTGCCTTGAGCCAACAGGAAAGGTATAGGGCAACTATTTTCATAAATGAATAAAAAACATGAAAAAGAGAACAGGTTAAAAGAGGCTCCAGGAATAGGGCTGCCGGCCCCCAGGTCCCAGTGGAGGATCCCCTAGTTTTGGGGGCTCCTCTCCTCCATGGGTCACCTGGCTGGCGGGGGAAACCCCTTCCCTAAACAGGGACATCGCCGTGGTTTTGGGCTATCTCTATGGTTTAAGCCCAATTTAGCGATAGAGTTTGCCCAAAAACCAGAGTATCC
>NW_015193767.1:0-2459 GCF_001447785.1 Gekko japonicus | reverse complement strand
TGTGCACATTTGCCATATGATAGGGGGATCTGAGTTAAAATGCAGAAGAAGACAGAATTGAACACACATGAACACATGAAACTGCCTTATACTGAATCAGACCATTGGTCATCAAGGTCAGTCTTGTCTACTCAGACTGGCAGCAGCACTCCAGGGTCTCGGGCAGAGGTCTTTCACATCACTCACTATCTCATCCTTTTACCTGGAGATTTCCAGGGATTGAACCTGGAACCTTCTGCTTGCCAAGCAGATGCTCTACCTCTGAGCCACGGCCTCTCCTCAATGACAGAGAGACTAGTGATGCTCTAGGTCAACTGCTTTTTCCCAAGCAAAGTCCCGGTGTTTTTTAAAACTCCACATCATAACAAATGATTCAGCCACATTGTTGGATTTAGAGATGCAGTCATAGGAAAAGCTGAACAACTTGTTTATCATGTTTTGTTGAAACATGAATGCATAGGATTCTTTCCAGGGGAAAAAAAACCCCACCCTTAAATTGTAGGGATACAACAATGTTTTGTCGTCCCCCCCCCCGGTTCTATTCCTAAAGAAGACAAACAACATTTGCTGCTTTGAATAAGTGTCCAAAACATGTGGAGTGCTTGTGAAGTTTCGAGTCATAAACCTGAAATGGAAATATGGTTGCTGAATTGTGCCAGGAGCTTGCTCAGTTAGCTCATAGTTGCACACACCATGTGCAGCAAAGAGTTCAAATGGCGCTAAGGTGCGGTCTGTACTTCTAAATAGAGAGACTGCATAGTTTATGGTATGTCACTGATCTATTTACTTCACTTGTACCCTGTCTTTCTCCCCAATGTTCTCTCCTTCTCCACTGTATCCTCACAACAACCCTGCAAGTCAGGTTAGGCTGAGACTGCCATAGCAGAGAGGGGAGTCAAACCAGTGTTCCCTCTAAGCTGAGTTAGCAAGCTCACAGGTTTTTAACCTCCAGCTCACACATTTTTGTCTTAGCTCAGGAAGGACAGCTACAGAGCAAATTAATTTATGCAGTAGCCAAATTGCTCGGCCACAACTTTAATGCCGGCGGTAGCTCACAAAGTAGAATTTTTTTCTCACAAGACTCCACAGCTTAGAGGGAGCATTGATTCAAACCTGGGCTGCACAGATCCTAGTCTGCCACTCTAACCACTGCACCATTCTGTCTCCCATATGCCGCAGACAGTTTTCTGTTTGCATTATTCCCTAATTTCTGTAGTTCTGGTCTTATTTGCGTTGTTATTGGATGTCTTGTGCCGTCTGATTGCATTGTTTTCTGTATTGTGTAATCCACTTTGAGTCTCAGCCAGAAATCAGTAAATCAACAAACATGGCACATTATGGTACATAAAGACTGGGCACAAATTATGGAACAATAATTTAAGACCCACTTTGGAAATCCACACATATACGCTTTTGTGGATCCGTGTCCCGAAGATATGATGCCGGTGTGAGAGAAAGCAGAAATATCCATGGAAACCAAGAAGACGGTTTCATGCTAGGCTTTCAGAATAAACTGGACCCTACTATGGGATCTTCTTTGCTGGCACTTTCTTATGAAGCGGTGCCAGGGGGCACTAAAAATTGTTTACAAAACTTGAGATTCTCTGAGCATTCTTTCAGGGTTGAGATAACAGCACCAAGAAGGGATTCCAGGCAACTTCGATGACTGGGAAAAACCTTCCATGATTAAATGGGAAAAAGATTTAGGTCGGAAATTAGAGAGAGAAGAATGGGAAAAATCGTGGAAATCAATTAAATTACTAAGAGCAACACCGTATAAGGAAAACATAATAAAAATGATATACAGGTGGCACTGGACACCAGATAGGCTCCAAAAGTGTTATACAAATGTTTCAGGGAACTGTTGGAGGTGCAAAAATAATAAAGGAACACACCTACATATTTGGTGGAAATGTGAGAAAGTGCAGAGATTCTGGAAAAGTACCAAGCAATTGATAAAAGACATAACGGAAATAGACTTATCTCTGAATGGAAAAATCTTTTTGTTAAATATCATACCTAACGGTATTAAATATAATGAAACATGTATTATTGTATATCTAATAACAATGGCAAGAATCTGTATTGCTAGGAACTGGAAATCGAATAATATACCAAATGAGGAAGAACTGATAAATAAGCTCTTTGAAGTAATAGAGATGGATAAATTAAGTATGTTTTTGGCTGGAAAGTTGGATGATAAATTTAACCAGAAGTGGCATAAAGCCATAAAATGGTACGAGGAAAATTTTGTAATTTAACCCCCAAATGTTAACAAAAAGAAAAAGAAACAAATGTATGTACAATATGGAAAAAAATGTAAATAAACTTTAAAAAAAATTGTTTACAAAACTTGGGATTCTCTGAGCATTATTTCAGGGTTGTTAATCTTGAGATAACGGCACCAAGAAGGGATTCCAGGCAGCTTCTGGCATGCTCCTTTGCTGGGTACCCTGGAG
>NW_015193766.1:0-2412 GCF_001447785.1 Gekko japonicus | reverse complement strand
TGTGCGACTGAACAACAACAAAAAGGTCTCACTTCTCAGTCACCAAGCCCAGGTAATGAAGAGCTGAGACTGCAAAGAGTTGTATCATAGTTGGTGCCTTTTCCTATTTTGGTGACTGAACAATGGAATGCATGAACCACTGCTAGCTGCCCTTTGGCTGAGGAAGAGGGAGGGGAGGATCCACTATCTCCACTTCTGCCAGGAGCATGTCAGTAAAGCAAATGAGGAGGAGAGGAGCAAAGGGGGGAGGACACATTGTCACAGTTGTTGAACACCATCTCTCGGCCTTGTGGGCCATTGCAGCCCTGACAGTAACCATGTTTGTTCCCCTTTCAGACATGGATAATTGTGAAGGCTGTCCAGAAGATCACTATCCAAACAAGGGATAAGATCAGTGCATCCCCAAGGTTTCAAGCTTCCTCTCTTTTGCTGAACCTTTGTACATCACTATGACTGTGACGCCCTCTTGACTGGGGAGGTCTGGCCACCAGGAAATTTTATAAGGCTTTCCAAACCTTTATGATATAATATTTTTTTCTACTGGGTAGGTGGATTGAGATTTTAGGCTTTCGAGGAACTATGTGTTTCCTGGGAAGAGTTTCTTTAGTACTGGTATCTTAAATAAAAGTAGATTTATTGATATTTCACACACTTTTCTCTCCCACTGTCAGGGATATGGGCATGTAACTTTGTAACAATATTTTCCTTAGGCCAATTACGTTTACTGTTTCTTATACATTCAACTTCAGCTTATAACTGTTTCAACACAGACTGCTTCTCTCACAGACTTCAGAACTTAGCATCAACTCCTTATCAACTGTCTTATTCCACTCTAAGACATAGAACTTAACAACCCACACAGGGAAGCTTCTTCTCTCTCATACATAGCTTAACTGAACTTCTGTTTTCATCAACTGTCATCCCTAACAGACACTCTTGATAGACATTCCAATCCTTCACACAGCATTCATTCCAAAACCCCTCCCTCTCTCTGTCACTCACCAATCATATCACTTGCCTGAGTCCAGCACTCTAGATTATCATCACACAGCCATGCAAACCAAACTTTTAAAGACACACACACACAGTAAAACATGGAATCATTACAATGACATTTTTGGTTCTTTTCTGTTTCTTGATCACAGCTCTAGTGCTTGGAATCTTCCTTAGGTACATGAACACGCCTATAGTCAAAGCCAATAACTGGTTCCTGACCTTCATTCTTCTCATTTCAGTCCTTCTTTTATTCCTCCCCTCTCTGCTATCCATTGGACAGCCTGATAAAGTGACCTGCATCCGCCAACAAACAGCATTCAGCACCATCTTTTTTTGGCAAAAACCATCACTGTGATGGTGGCTTTCATGGCCTCCAAGTCAGGAAACTGTTTCAGAAAGTGGGTGGGGAAAAGACCTGGGCATTCTCTTTTGATTTTAACCTCCCTTGTTGAAGTGGGCATTTGTGGGCATTCACTGTCTAGAGAAATCATCATGCAATGTAATGAAGGATCAGTCAAGATGTTTTACTGTGTTTTGGGCAAAATTGGTTTACTGGCCACTGTCAGCTTCATAGTAGCTTTCCTAGCCAGGAAATTGTGTGATATCTTTTAGGAAGCCAAGTTCATCACCTTCAGCATGTTGGTCTTTTGCCGTGTTGACTGTCTTTTGTTCCCACCTACCTCAGCCTAAGAGAAAAAGAACATGGTGGTCATGGAGATCTTCTCCATCTTGGTCTCCAGTGCTGGGTTGCATTTCCCTCCCTAAATGTGACATCATTTTCCTGAGGCCAGATCTGCACAAAAGACAGCAGTTAATTAAGACAATTAATAACAAGACAAATAATAAGTCAGCCAGCAACCTTCTATGGCAGAGTGGCAGTAACAACCTGGATCTCCTTGATCCCAGACTTAAAGTCTAACCATGACACAACAGTACTGCTCAGATGGATCAAAAAATTGTTGAAATCCCCCTTGTTTCAGAGGAGTTATGTTCTATCGATCCTATCTGTCCTGACTTCCTTTGCTGGCTTCTTGTGTATAAACCTTTGCTTCAGTTGAGAATACCAGAGGTCTGTTTCAGAGATAAACTGTGCCAGGGTGAGAATATTCCCTTCCTTTTTGGCATTGCAAGTTCCACCAATGCTAAAACAAGATGTATGTGTGTGTTTGGGGAGAGAGTTGTGGGAATTGTGCAAGCCAATTCCTTTTGTGTTTGACGCTGAAACTCTCAGTACCTTCCAAAGCTCAGTGGCCAGTTTTCGGGCTTCCTGCTTTATTTTTGGATCAGTGATGCCTGCCACAGTAACCATGAGTTCCAATGGGGGGGGGGTCACTGCCAGTCCAGAAAGTTATGATTCATATTTGATTCTGCAAATCCCATTAACATCCTGAAGCCAGTGGCTAATTCAGAATTGCC
>NW_015193765.1:0-2416 GCF_001447785.1 Gekko japonicus | reverse complement strand
GGGGATTTGAACCTGAGTCTCCCAGACCTTAGTCTGATGCTCTAACCACTATACAGTATTGGCTGTCTCACCATATTGGCATTCACTGGATACTCAATATCGTATTTCCATTTTCAATGCTTGGCCTGAGGAAGGTTTGAATTATTTGCTTTAACAATCTGGGCTTCACTGAATTCATAAAACTATTTCATTTCATTAAGTTCCCACTGGCCTCAGTTCTCCCACACGTCAGGTTACCCAGACGTCACATTGGCTTCCAGCCATCGCATTGGCTGGAAATACATTCAAGACTTTGCAGTCTTGGAAATTTTGAGTTGGCGGAACCTGAAATTACAAAATGGATTCAAAAACTCACCCAAACTGAAAAGTGACTTGTGAATGTGTTGCAGGCATTTGTTGGGATCCTCTTTTTGGGGTTGTGGGATTTGTCTTCCATGCGCTGGTGTCTGAAACAGTGGTTTTCAAACTGCCTTACGAGAAACCCTGGTGTCTTTTGGAAATGCATCAGGAATTCAAGGACAGTAGTAGTGGAGATGTTGCTTCCAGTGCTCACCTGTAGGGGGTGTTCAGTGAACCTAACATACCAAAACCAGCTTCGTCAGGTGAAGGGTTCATAGAATTCAGCATCCTGTTTCCCTCAGTGGTGACTAGGTGCCTCTGAGAACCACAAACAGACAGCTGTCTACCAGAAGAAGTCAACTCTGGCTCACAAAAGCTCATATTGAAATCAGTGTAGTCCTGAAGGTGCCACTGGAGTTCTGTTTTATGAAGGCCTCGGCCTTCTCTCACTGTTGACCTTTCACCCTCTGGCACTCAGAGGCGCACGGCCTCTGTACACAGCGGACCCATTTTCAGGGCAAGGGAAAACATTGGGAGAGGTCAGTTTGTTCATCTATCGTCTTGTTTCCAAGAGTGGCCAGCCAGGAGTCCTACTGGCAGGACACAAAGGTGGCTTTCCACTCAGGCAGGGCAAGAGCAGTTAGGGCCCTGCTTGAATGTTCCATGGAAAGCGCCTCTGACTCCTCTGCAGCATACCTGGGCCTGTGTGGCAGGGCTGAAGGGATTCACACAAGGGCACGTGGAAAAGGGTTCTCTGGAAGGTTGAAAGCCACTGATCTAAAGGAGTTTTGGGTGCTTCTGTCTGCTCGATGGGGCTTATCTGGAGGGTCTGTTGCATGTGGACATTTCCCTTTCACTTGTGTCTGTAAACCGTTGTGTTACAGTGTATTTCAACACGGCAGGTTGCTCGGAGCCCCTGGGCATGAAATCTTCCCTCATCTCTGACGAGCAGATCACAGCCTCCAGTGTTTACAAGACTTGGGGCATTGATGCTTTTACCTGGCATCCGCACTATGCCCGCCTTGACAAGACAGGCAAGACCAACGCCTGGTCTGCCCTTACCAATGGGCTGGGAGAGTGGCTTCAGGTACGTCCTTGCTGTTGCTAGGCAGGAAGAGGAGGGAATTAAAGGACGGTAGAAGGATGAGATCTGTGAATCTAAACACTTGACCTTCGTAATCCCAGCAGCTCTGCATAGCTACTTATGGGTAGGACTGTTTAAATTCACAGAATGTAGTTAAAAAAGGAACTTTAAGCCAGGCTGTCTCAGTTGGAAGAAGAGTAGCTTGCCTCAAAAAGTAGCTTCTCTCAATCTGGGAAATGACTGTCTGTTTTGTCGAAACATTCTAGGCATGTTCTGCTGCTGCTACGGGCGAAAAGGAGAGGGGAAGGTTGACAAGTTTCTGGGACTCAGTAGGATGAACTGTAGTTGCAACTTGCTTGTCTGCTCCTAGCAATGTGATTGTGTTAAAGCATCCTGGAATATACAGCACCAAGTCCATATATTATTATTTTTTTAGCCCAAGACATTTTTTAAAATTTCCATTTTCTCAAGCGAGGGAACTTCTCAATAAACTTTACAGACTGTATAGAACTTTGCTTAGATTTGATCGCTATGCCCCCCAACCAAGCTAAAACTCTATATTTGAGTTTGAGGTTTAAGGAGAACTTTCAGAATTGGGGAAGAGATATATAGATAATTGGAGTATATGTGCAAAGGAACACCTGCTTTTCAAACACACGTTGGTTCTCAAAGTGGTTTTTAAGGGGGTGGGGGTTTTTGCTGTCAAGTTGCAGCCAACTTACAGCCACTTTGTAGGGTTTCCAAGGCAAGAGACATTCAGAGGTGGTTTGCCATGGCCTGCCTCTGCACAGCAACCCTGGTTCTTGGTCTCCCATCGAATACTGACCAGGGCCAACCCTGCTTAGCTTCTGAGAACTGACAAGATTGGGCTAGCCTGGGCCATGCATAGCAGGGTGGTTTTAAGTATAAACATAAACATTTTCTTGGCAAAAGAACTCTTATTGTCTGGGTCTTTTCCTTCCAGTCAATCAATGTCTGTTGGAAACAGTGGTC
>NW_015193764.1:0-3072 GCF_001447785.1 Gekko japonicus | reverse complement strand
TTTGCTTAGCTTGTGCATAAATCCAGCTGTGCTAGCGAGTAAATTACTTGAGGTTTTGAATAAAAAAGTCAAAGTATTTCCATTTGAGAACAAGGCCAGAAACCTGTGGAAAGGGGAAGGTATTTTTTAAAAAAAAGTTTACTTCCAATAAAACCTTTTGTATTTGTAGTCATAATCATACCATGGTTCTTCTTAAAGGTTCAGAGGGCTTTGCATACATGTTCCTTTGTGCATCTGTGGACCCTTGAGAAGAATGAAGACAGACAGGGTTACCTGACAGACGGGAGGAGGAGATTGCAAGCTGTTCTGAGACTCCGAGTGAAGGGAATCTCCTCCTCCTTCTCCTCCTCTTCTCTTCTTCTTCTGGTGTAGTGGTTAAGTGCGCAGACTCTAATCGGGGAGAACTGGGTTTGATTCCCCACTCCTCCACTTGCACCTGGCTGGATGACCTTGGGCAAGCCATAGTTCTGATAAGAGCTGTTCTTGAAAAAAGAACAGTTTCTGTCAAGAGCTCTCTCAGCCCCACCTACCTCACAGGGTGTCTGTTGTGGGGAGGGGGAGGGAAAGGAGTTTGCAAGCTGCTCTGAGATACCTTTGGGTTGTGAAGGGCGGGGTATAAATCCAATCTCCTCCTCCTCTTCTTCTTCTTCCTCCGCCTTTCTGTATCCCCTGTGCTCACAAGACAACTTTAGATCAGGTTGAATGCTGAATGGTTTGAACATTCTTAGATATTCACAATCTCCCCTCCCTTTCTTTCACAGTTTAAAAATAGATTGTTCAGACAAATTCACCCATCCATCTGGAAGAGAAATATGACTTGGAAGCAGAGTTGACATGCCACCCATCCCCCCTTCAAAAGTTGCTGATCTATTCAGTTCAAATGTTTCATTTTGCCCTTTTTATGCAGCACCCACCTCCCCCAAAAAAAGAAACCTTGGAACACAAAATCATGCCGGGTATTGAAATATTTTCCCAGGCTATTATAATGTGATTATAATTATTATCCATTTAAATTATTAACAACAGGGCTACTACTTCAGAATGACCTTTTGTTCTCTTGCAATTAGAAATGCTAACACAATTTTGTGATAATGGAATAATGCTATGGTTGGAAAGGCTCAAACCATACATTTATTTCCATTGATGACTGCAGCTCACAAAATAAATTTAATAGGAAGCCCTAATGCTGATAGATTGCCGGCGGTCATTTCCCTGATTCTCCAGCTGTTATATATGATCCCGCTTTAGGAAAGGAAGGACGGCGTGCATTGTTGTAATCCACTGGTATTCCAGGTGCCAGGAGAACAGCTGGGCATTGGATTAGGGCCTGAGTCAGGATTCCCTGAAGGTGTTGAAAGGTTCATATACAAGTTCAGTTGTACCTTTATAAGTTTGCTGCAAGAAACATTGCTGGTCCTGGGGGCATGTGGGAAGTTGCCCGGAACAAGAAGTAGAAAGAATTCTGTTTTGTAAACACATGATACTGACACACATCCACCTGGCACCACTGGTGGACCTCCTGATGGCACCTGGTATTTTTGGCCACTGTGTGATGGACTGGATAGGACATTGGCCTGATCCAACATTGGATTCTCTTATGTTCTTATGTTCTCTATGAAGTTGTCTTCTACTGAGTCAGACCATTGGTCTATCAAGTTCAGTATTGTCTGCTCTGACTGGCAGAGGCTCTCCTGGGTCTTGTGTCACTGTCTATGAGATTCTTGTAATTGGACATACTGGAGGTGGAATCTAGGACCTTCTGCATGCGGAGTGGATGCTCTGCCACTGAGCCATTTACCTTCATTAGGGTGCCAGGACTGCTGGGGCTTCCCTGTACTTTCACAGACAAACCCTGTAATGTAAAGTGTGCAAGAGCTCTAAACTGAGCAAGGTGTGAGGATAGGGTTGCCAACCTCCAGGTGGAGCCTGGGGTTCTGGTTTACTGATATTGGTCTCCCTGGAGAAAATGGCAGGTTTGGACTCAACAGCATTGCATCGCTGCTGACCTTCCCAGGCTTCAAATCTCCAGGGGTTTCCCCTATATGAGGGGTGTTTAGGCAAAGGGTTAGAATGATGATGAAGAGCAGCAAGAGAAACCAGGCTCTGGCATCTCCAGAAAAGCTTGGCTCAAAGGCGGTGAAGCAGTCAGAGGGTCAGACTAGAATCTGGGAGACTCAGGTTTGAATCACCACTTTGCCTTGGAAGCTTGCTGGGTGACTTTGGGCCAGTCACACTCTCTCAGCCTAACCTGCCTGACAAGGAGGAGGACGAGGAAGGAGGAGGAGGAGGAGGAGGAGGAAGAGAAGATTGGATTTATACCCCACCCTTCACTCAGAGTCTCAGAGCAGCTTACAATCGCCTTCCCTTCCTCTCCCCCACAACAGACACCCTGTGATGCAGGTGGGGCTGAGAGAGTTCTGAGAGAACTCTGACTGGTTCTCCAGATTAGAGGCCACCGCTCTTAACCACTACACCAAACTGGCTCTCTACCTGTTGTGAGGTTAAAATGGAGGGGAGGAGAACGAATTAAGCTGTGAGAAAGGCTGGTTATAAATGAAGTCAGTAAATAAATCAATGTGGGAGGAGGGAAAGAAGCAGTGCGAGGGTCCCAGAAGGGCTGTCCTTTCCTAGGGTGGGATTCTGATCAGAGAGACAAGTCTCCCCATGCGAAGAAGAAGAAGAAGAAGAAGAAGAAGAAGAAGAAGAAGAAGAAGAAGAAGAAGAAGAAGAAGAAGAGGAGATTGGATGTATACCCCGGCCTTCACTACCGAAAGGTGTCTCAGAGCGGCTTACAAACTCCTTTCCCTTCCCACAACAGACACCCTGTGAGGTGGGTGGGGCTGAGAGAGCTCTTGACAGAGACTGCTCTTTTTCAAGAACAGCTCCTTATCCGAGCTACGGCTTGCCCAAGGCTATCCAGCCAGGTGCAAGTGGAGGAGTGGGGAATCAAGCCCGGTTTTCCCAGAGTAGAGTCCGCGCACTTAACCACTATACCAAACTGGCTCTCAGTAGCCGCCCCTGAGGCTCGCTACAGGCAAAAACAGGGCCGTATTGAGCAGCCTGATCGCAGGC
>NW_015193763.1:0-2846 GCF_001447785.1 Gekko japonicus | reverse complement strand
AGCAGAAAATAAAGCCAAAGTAGACTTTCTGGGGCAACTGAAGGAAAGCTGTGTGTTCCCCTTTCCTCAGACGGTTGCAAGAAAAGTCTTGGGAAAGATAACTAGGAGAGGTCCCCGTTTACAACCAATGTTCCCCCTAAGCTGAGTTAGTGTGAGCTAGCTCACAGTTTTTTAGCCTCCGGCTCACACACTTTTGTCTTAGCTCAGGGAGGATGACTGATTGATGCAGCAGCCAAATCGCTTGCTCACAACTTTAATGCCAGTAGAATTTTTGCACACAAGAATCCACAGCTTAGAGGGAGCACTGTTTACAACCCCCCCCCCCAAAAAAACCACCTTCTCTCTTTATCTGTTTATTTTTTTGTGAGTATTGTGTGTGTATGCTTGTGAGCCTGGAAGTCATGGTGACTTCTGGTGACCCCTGGTGGGGTTAGGACATTTCAGAGAGGTGGCTTCAATACTACCTGCCTCTGCGTCCCAGCCCTGGTATTCCTTGGAGGTCACCCTTCCAAGTACTTTCCAGGGTCGGCCCTGCTTAGCTTCCGAGATCTGGCTTGATCGGGCTTGCCTGGGCTATCCAGGACAGGGCTGATCTCTTCATCTCTTGTTCATCAGATCAAACTTCACAAAGCCTGTGACGGGCGGGTTTCCCTTTGCACGTCAGAGTGAGGTCATCCTTGGATTATCTGCAACCCCCTTTCCCATTTGGATTTTTCCATTGTCGCGGCTGCTAGCCATCCAGCCAAATGCCTTGCCTCGGGCAAGAACCGGCGTGGACTCTGCCCAAGTTTCAGCTCGGGACACAAACCGATGCAGCGTATCAACTGCAAAACTGAAATGGAGAGTGGAACGTTCCCAACACAAAGCTTGTTACTGAAACGAACTTTCCAGGTGGACTCTGGCAAACCACTCGGCCTCCCTCTCTCTCTCTCTTTCATATAGACACACACACCGGCAACGAGAGGGCCAGGTGGACTCTGGCAAACCACTCGGCCTGCCTCCCTCTCTCTCTCTCTCTCTCATATAGACACACACACCGGCAACAAGAGGGTTCCGACCAATGCTCCCTCTCAGCTGTGGAGCCCAGCAGGAACTCATTAGCATAATAGGCCACACCGAAAAGCAGGAACTCATTAGCATATTAGGCCACACCCTGACAGTACAGCTTATTCGCATATTAGGCCACACCCCATGTTACCAGAAGTGTGGTCATCCAGCCACACCCACCTATTGGCTTTATATTCTCTTTACCTTGTTTGTTGTCAAAACCCAGGGCTTTTTGCATGTTAGGCCACATACCCCTAATTGTAGCCAATCCTAATGAGTTTCTGCGGTTGGGTGTGGCCTATTATGCTAATGAGTTCCTGCTGGGCGTGGCCAACTTGGGAGCCAGCCGGAACTCCGTTCCTGTGCGTTCCTGCCCAAAAATAGCCCTGCTTGTGAGTAAAAATTACACTGGACGGAGAAACGGGAGAGAATAAAACTAACAGTGGGGTAGTAGCCGTCACTGAGACGACGTCGTTTTGATATGCCTAGGCAGTCGGATCTTCAGTGCCCGCCTGGGCAAGGGCTTCACCTGGCCCCGCCCACCTTCTGAGAATCCTTGGTGGGCCCCAAGGAAGGTGACCCCACACTGGGGACCTAATTGGGTTAGATCTTCAACCTAGGACCTAGGAGTTCTGTACTCGTATCCCTGCATTGCTATCAATGCTCCCTCTAAGCTGTGGAGTCTTGTGAGCAAAAATTCTACTTGGTGAGCTCCTGGCATTAAAGTTGTGAGCGAGCGAATAAGCTGCTGCATCAATTAGTCAGCTCTGGAGCCCTCCTTCCTGAGCCAAGGCAAAAATGTGTGAGCTGGAGGCTAAAAAACTGTGAGCTAGCTCACACTAACTCAGCTTAGAAGGAACACTGACTGCGATGTAGCTTGCTGGTTGGCCTTGCCACAATCACAGTCACAGGGTGGTTGTGAGAATGAAATGAGGAAGGGGAACTAGATACCCCACCCTCAGCTCTGTAGGGTCAGGTTTTGACTAATCGTTAGTAAGCCTTAGATGTGATGTATCACTCTAAAAAAATGTTGAGCCTGCTTCATGCTTGTAATCTTGTTGTGGTCCTCACAACAGGCCTGCAAGGTAGGACGGAACCAGTGTTCTTTCTAAGATGAGTTGGTGTGAGCTGGCTCCCAGTTTTTTAGCCTCCAGCTCATACATTTTTGTCTCAGCTCAGGAAGGAGGGCTCCAGAGCAAACTAATTTATGCAGCAGCCAAATCTCTCACTCACAACTTTAAGGCCAGTGGCTCCCAGAGTAGAATTTTTAAATTAAACCTGTTTGGCCCCATCTCCTGCAGTAGCCATCTTATGGGTGTCTCTGCCTCCCGCAGCAGCCATTTTGTGCCTCACAGAAGGGTGCTCACAGGCTCAAAAAGGTTCTAACCACAATGCCACACTGGCTTTCATCCTCTCCTGCCTTCATGAAAACCAGGACGCTGGGCACAGTGTGACTACGTCCACTCCACCCTTTCCCAATTCCGAGGAGATAAAACTTCTCACAAACCACATGAAGAAGAAGAAGAGATTGGATTTAGACCCTGCCCTTCACTCGGAGTCTCAGAGCAGCGTACAAACTCCTTTCCCTTCCCCTCCCCACAACGGATACCCTGTGAGGTAGATGGGGCTGAGAGAGCTCTTTCGAGGACTGCCCTTGAGAGAACAGGTCTGACAGAACTATCCAAACAACAAGGGGAAAAGAAAAGCGTCACAGAAGTCCCCAAAATACAAATTCCACTAGTAGAAAACACCATCAACCTATGATTCACCCCTTACACTATGAACCTTTTGGTCTGTTG
>NW_015193762.1:0-2675 GCF_001447785.1 Gekko japonicus | reverse complement strand
GGAAATCGGGCCTCCAAAGCGGGGGTGTATCCGCTCCCCGCCCCCACTTGGCAGCCCTCGTCAGCAGTGGTGTACTGGAGTTGACTCATACTAGCTTGGGAAAGCCAATTGTTAAACTCAGGACTTTTGCAAAATGGTTGAAAACTCATCAGGCACTCTAAGATGCCTCCCTGTTGCAGTCAGTAGAGCTGAAGCTGAAAGAGGTTTCAGTTTAATGAATATAATTTGTATGAAGGTAAGAAATAGTTTAGCAGTAGATTAAGACGCTGAACTGCAGGCTGTGGAAGGTCAGTAGTTCAGCGGTTCAAGACCCGGGTGCCGCAAGACAGGGTGAGCTCCTGTCTCTAGTTCCAGCTCCTGCCAATCTAGCAGTTCGAAAGCAAGAAATTGCAAGTAGATAAATAGGTACCACTTCGGTGGGAAGGTAACAGCGTTCCGTGGGCCTTGGTGTTTAGTCATGCCGGCCACATGACCACGGAAACGTCTTCGGACAGCGCTGGCTCTTCGGCTTTGAAACGGAGATGAGCACCGCAACCCTAGAGTCGGATTCGACTGGCTTTCAGGTCTCTTCACTCCCTTGAGGAGTACTCAACCTTCAGGCTCAGTGTCCTCCTGCTTTCCTCCCCAGCTGGGTTATGGAGCTCTCCCCAAAGTCTTGTGTCTGCCCCCCTCTGGCTCTGCCAGGATTAATCCTATTTCCTAGAGGCAGTGCTTTGCTCCTTTCCCCATTTCTCCCTGGGTCTCCACCTGGTTTGGCCAGTGTGATTCCTCTCCCCCTCCTCCCTTCCTATGCAGGTCTACCCAGCTGTCTCTGGACAGCCTGGGCCATCAGAAGATGGTCTTTCACTGTTATCTGGCAGGCTGCTATTCTCACAGTGCCAGTTGTTGATGTCAGCTGGTGCTGGTGACTGTGGCTGAAGGAGCCTTCCAGCGAGTCAAGGTGCCAGTGAGTCAAGGCTCCAGCTCAGCCCCTTCCTTGGCTCCAGAGGTGTTCCTAAGGCTGCAGGCAGCTGCAGGTGGCTGCAGCACTGGGTCCCATATGGCTTTTTCTCTCAAATGTTTGTTGTTGAGAAATATATATTGATTCCAACCATAGATTTCTCATCTATGTGTCCTTGTTAATAGAAATGTGGAATAGATAAGTAGTGATCAGGTAGATAGAACCAAGCAAAGTTGTGGTAAGAGTAGCTTTTACAACCTGGAGTGGTTGAGTGGGACCAAGGTCAGGGTGTGTGTGATCGCAGAAGGGTCATTTGGATTTGGTCTGGGGCCCAAGCTCAAAAAGGATCTTAAAAAAACATGAGAAAAGCATTAGTTAATATTTTAAGTCAAATTATATATCTCTTTTTTGTACCTTTCATATGTTATCAAAAGAGATAAAAGGAAATATTTCTTCACACAGCATATAGTTAATTTGTAGAACTCTCTGTCACAGGATGTGGTCATGGCCACCGTCTTGGTAGGCTTTAAAAGGGGAGTGGACAAATTCATGGAGGACCGGGTCTTGAACTGCTGAACTACTGACCTTCCACAGCCTGCAGTTCAGTGTCTTAACCACTTGAGCCATCACAGCTCCACAGTAGCAAAGGTAGTATGCCTCTATAAATGAGCTGCTGGGGGAGAACAGGCATGATGATGCTGTTGCAGCCTTCCTGTTTATAGGCTTTATAGAGGTAGCTGTGAACAGAACACTGCAGTAGATGGGCCTTGGGTATGACCCAGTTTGGCTTTTAATTATGTTCTTAAACCTGGAAGTGGCCTGGAACTTTGTGGACCTCTCAGAGGACCTGACTGGAACCTGTAAGACCTTCACCTTTTAAAACCTTTCAAAAAGCAGAGCTCAGTGTTCTTCCAACTAAATCCTCTGAATGATAGGTCTGTGTATAATTATTATAGAATACATGTGATTTCTCTTTTCTAACACCTGATAGCTGCAAGCTAGACTGGTTAAGAGAAGCTGACCCACTTTGTGTAGTGACATCTTTGAGGAGAATTTGACAGCTTAGCTGATGCAGCAAATAATAGTCTGCCCTTAATGGGAGAGCAAGTTATTTGGATGATAGGACCATCTTTTGCAATTAGTGCCAATTAGTTTATGGGCATCATTCAAGATGCTGTTTTAATTTTATAACCCTAATAAACATCTTGGGGTAAGCCTTACAGAGCCTTTCTATATAAACTATCCTACCTTCAGGAATCTGTTTGGGTGGTATTGCTGTTAAATCCAGTCAAAGAAGAAGCTGCATATCTGGCAATTAGGAACAAGGCTTCATTTCTTTTTATAGCTCTGTACAGGATTAGCCCACCCAGGCCAGTCCAGGGATGAGAGGGAATCCTGTACTTTTCAGTACATTAAACAACAAACCACGAGATGGTCTATACCCTCTCTGGTTTCCAGACAATTTGCCACCAGAACCTCTTTTTACTAGTCCCTGCTTTTCCTAAGGGAAGAGATTCCAAACCCTTAGTTGGCATCTGGGAGAGAACACATTAGCAACTCAATCCAGAGATGCACACTTTTACTCTTACCAAGGTAGCTTATGTGGTGAGCGTTAGGCACAAGACTTAGACTTGGAATTCAAGTTACAACATCAGAGACAATTAGAAATAAAAAGGATCTTTATTCAGTACAAAGCATACCACAGACTCCCCCTCATGGATCATTGCCTTGTCGT
>NW_015193761.1:0-2593 GCF_001447785.1 Gekko japonicus | reverse complement strand
CGTATCATCCGCAAATTTAGCCACTTCTCCTGTCGGCTTTCCCCCAATATTAAAAACTGCTCTGCCATGTATTACAACAAAAATGGTTAATGGCAACCTGGTTATCTCAAACATGGAGATACTGTTATAACTCAAGAATTAGGGCACTCATTAGTTGGTTAGGAGGTATCAAACCAAAGTTTCGGAACTTGAGTTGCATGGAATAAACTGCTCCTTAAAAATTAGATTTGGAAGGATAAAAGATGTTGCTTTGATTCTGGAACTAATGCTATTTGAACTGTGTTAATGATGGTATGGAACTGGTGTAAAATGAAATTGGGGTTGTGATTATGCCTTTGCATGCTGGTTATATACCACATTATAGAAACATATCAATTAATTGATGCAGCTTAGCATCAAGGGCTTCCTCCTTCCTGACCCACACACCCACTCCAGCCACTGATGAAGTGACTTGGGAACAGACTTTAATCCTTAAATACTTCAGGCTGCTTGCCAATTAGCCATACCTATGATCTGGCATCCTGCACTTCCGGCCATCCTGGCTTAATTTGTCAAAATGAATAGACTTAATTATAATTACCCCAGACCTCACAAATATTTTGGAGGACATTCCATGCTGATTTGAAAGGAACTGGAAAGTTCCTGCTTGACCCCATAAGGCAGTCAGCAAATCCTACATTACTAAAAGGAGGGTGGAGAGGCAAATTTGCATCAAATACCTGCAAGGAAGAGGTGGAGCCAATTTATAAAGCCATTGATGGCCTTTGGTTTCATAGGACTTCATAGGAACAGACATAATTGGTACCCCATGTTCTATAAGCATGGAGTGAACATCCCACATTCAATTATGAGCATGATGTTCAGAAAATGTTTGGCTCTCCCCACTTCTCTTCCTCTCACTGTGATTGTTGGCAAGTTGTTCTTGCTTTGCCTCTGCACAATCCAGAGCTTAGATATCAACAAGGGCCTACAAAAGTGTCTTCAGTAGCAGATTACAAAATTGCAAATCGTTCTATGACAATATGGGTAACTGTCAATTTCAGTAATTTACCCAGCACATTGTTAATTTGTTACATTACTCTGAAAACTGTATTTTTGGTTTCCTATGTGGGACAATTCAATATTATAAGTCCCAGAAGGATATGGAATTGAGCTACATTGCAAGTACATGTAAATGGCATTTGGAAGCAAACTAATCTTTTGTAAAAGTGGACAAAAAGCTGTATATAGGAGAGGACTGATTATTTTAACAGCTGTGCAGTGCAATTGTAAGCATAGTTACAGACTTTCAACAGAATTAGAAGATGTAACTAGGATTGCACGGTGAATAATGTTATACATTTTCCTATGCGATAATGAAGGAATTATGTGTTACTTCCAGCTCTTCCTGCTCAAGCTTCTATTGTTGAAATGGCATTGCAATGATGTTGAAAGGGATAAAGAATGAGTTTTGTCAGTTCAGACATAATCTATAAGATCGGTGAACACCTTGACATCTTTGAGATGAGGAGGTAACTAAAACTCATTAGCTGCTGTATATTGTTTTAAATAGATTTAGACATTTGTAGAAATGAGCAAAAGCTAACAAACAGTTTCCCCCCACACTTATAAATCAGAGGTGGCCCATTTCTGTATTTCTGCATTCTTAGGAGCTACTCCATTCTCTGGACAGCAATCTGGGAGACAAACCTCTTCTGTCCTCTGTAGATTATAATAACCCTTGTTCAGAGCTCTGGGGGCCTCTTCTTCATTTTCAGCCTCTGATTACAGTAACAAAGAGGCTTGTGGCACTATAAAAAAACTGCCATATTTATTATAGCACAAACTTTAATTTGCCTGACTCTACATCACTAAATGTATCTGAAGGAAGTATCCTCTGGTTAAGAAATATATATATCATTATTCTTTAAGGAAACACTACACACACACGGGACTGATGAAAATGTAAAACTGTTGGGGCAGAAAAAATGTACCCTGTGGCTGTGCTACATGTGCTACATTTGCAGTCCACACATCTATAGCCTGGGAAAAAAAGGTTATACTGGTTTGTTAACATTGCATGTGTAATGACATAGTTGAAAGCCATTATTGTGTAGTGGTTAGAATGTCAGAGAAGGATCTGGGAGACCCAGGTTTGAATCCACACTCAGCCATGGACACTTGCTGGATGACCTCGGGTCAGTCACACAGTCTCATCTTAACCTACCTTACAGGGTTGTTGTGAGGATAAAATGGAGGTGAAGAGAAGGATGTAAGGCACTTTATATCCTCACTGGAGAGAAAAGTAGAGTATACATGAGAAAGTTACTACCTTGCTGGATCAGGGGAATGCTGTAGACATAGTTTATCTTGATTTCAGTAAGGCTTTTGATAAGGTTCCACATAATATTCTTGTTGACAAATTGGAAAAATGGAGTTTGGATCCCATAACTGTTACGTAGATCTGTAACTGGTTGACAGATCACACTCAAAGAGTGCTTGTGAATGGTTTCTCATCTTCTTGGAGATGAGTGACAAGTGGAGTGCCTCAAGGATCTGTCCTGGGACCTGTTTTATTCAACGTCTATCAATGATTTGGATGAAAGGATAGAGG
>NW_015193760.1:0-2639 GCF_001447785.1 Gekko japonicus | reverse complement strand
CTGAAAAAAGCATTTACAGGAGATAATCTTAGCTTTGGTTTGACAAAAATTTTCAACTTTCATAGCTGCAGACAATTTATGAAAACATACCTGAACTGTTATTCTGAGTCCCCTTATACACTAAGGCTCCTGGCATCATTGGGCCTACAACACGGTTCTCCTCCAGTCTGGTGTAGTGGTTAAGTGCGCAGACTCTAATCTGGGAGAACCAGGTTTGATTCCCCACTCCTCCACTTGCACCTGTCTGGATGACCTTGGGCAAGCCGTAGTTCTGATAAGAGCTGTTCTTGAAAAAAGAGCAGTTTCTGTCAAGAGCTCTCTCAGCCCCACCTACCTCACAGGGTGTCTGTTGTGGGGAGGGGGAGGGAAAGGAGTTTGTAAGCCGCTCTGAGACACCTTTGGGTAGTGAAGGGCGGGGTATAAACCCAATCTCCTCCTCCTCCTGACCATTATTCATTCATTCAGTTTTATTTTTATTTATTTTTATCCCCAACAGAAACCCAAAGCAGCTTATCATGGGTGTCAAACTCATTTGTTTCATCTGACCTTTGTTGTGCCAGGCCATGGGTACCATAAAATGAAATGCCAAGTAGGGGAGATATAAACTTTATAAAGGACAGAGGCAAACCCAATTAACGATATTATTTTTTTAACTCAAAATACAAACATGCTTTAAACATTAACACTCTTACAGTATTTCCTTGAAGTATCTCTCTCTGATGCCCACCCTTTCACTTCTACTGCCCATTACTCATTAGCACTGGGACACTATACAGGGACATCATGCACAGCCTCCATCATCTGGTAATAAAGGTAATGATCAGTTGCTCGTGGGCCGGGTAAGAGCCCTGGATGGGCTGGTTCTGGCCCGTGGGCTGTATGTTTGACACCCCTCGCTTAGATCATCATTTACCCCTTCTCCATTTTCTCATAACAGCCACCCTGTGAGGAAGGGTAGACTGAGAGAATGGGACCGGCCCAAGGTCACACAGCTAGCTTCCATGACAGAGTGGGACCTGGACCCCCGGCTCCCAGGATCCCAGTCCAACACTCTAACCATGACACCAAGCCAGATCCCGCTAAGTCTAAGGTAAACCCTAGAGCAATGGAAAAATAACCAGAGGGTGACCGCTTTGCGCCCTTCCCTCCTCAAAGCATGATGAACTCCAAGGCCGCCACGTTAATGCAGCCACAAACACAACAAGGAGCCTTGTAGGTCTCTTAGACTCTAAAGTGCCACAAGACTCCTCCTGCGTTTGTACTTGAAGCGTGCAAGAGACCTTCAGGCTGACAGCAGGGGGGACAATGTTAAGGTGGGACTTCTTTTACGGTAACAGCCTTCAACACATCATCAATATGGCCAGGCAGCTCTTCCCCGCCCCCCCCCCCCAGTAGATCTATCAGGGAGGTCGTTGCTCTTCCAGACAAAGAGTTTACAAATGCAGCCGAGTCTAACCTCCATCACAGAGGAGCAGGCAGTGACCGGGAGCTTCCGGTTTTCGGCTCAATGCCACTAGACGCCTTTTGATTGTGCTCTGTCACAGATAAGTGGTTTTAATGATTCTAATTGGTTTTTAAACAGGTTTTTAACTGATTTTAACTGATTTTACAAATGCCCAAATGCAACTATCTTAGGCAACTATCTTAGGCAGCATGTGGACAACAGAGGATATGGCTAGATACCAAGCCTTCAAGACCAGACGGTATAGAGGGAGAAGGGGAGGGCTGAAAGAGCGCGGGATATTAAGTAAATCACAGAAGCAGTAGGTTGGTGATTCAAAAGGCGCTGTGGCTGAGGACACGAGAATACAGCAAGAACCAAAACAAACTTCCTTTTCAGTTGAATGTGCAAGGAGCTGGACACTAGGGGCAGGAAGAGAGGTAAGTGGAGACTCTGTGGGGTTCGGAGCCACTTTTGTCGCTTTGGTAATGATGCTGCAGCTGGCGGCTAGGTGTACTGATCAGCAGGATATTCAGAGATTTATGCGCGGAAACATTTTACCTCATCTGGAAACATGTTCCTAAAAACCACCATTATATTTTCAAGATTGTATTTAAATGTCCTGAGTTACCTCAGAAGTGATAGATCTGAATATTCAGCTAAACAGTCTGCAAAAGGCATGATATGCTTCTATAACTGCTTTCAGCAATGTCCCTTTAACAGGTGGGTCTGTAGTGAACAGCCTATTACTGTTCAAGGTTGCAAACACCCATCTTGGTTAAGATTCCACAACAAAAGAGTTGTGGGTGATAAGGGGCAGAGAAAATGTGGTCCATCATACATCCTAGTAGGGGATATTACTGATCCTGATCTTTCATACCTCGCATAACTATACCTAAGCATGCATTTCAATTAAAGACAAGACTTCTGACCCCACCGATTTTATACAGTCACAGTGCAAATAAGATTTCTTGCATCAGAAAAGAGTTCTAAGTTTAATAGGATTCCTACTGACCAACCTTCATCATGCTAGAAAAGCACCCAAAGTCAGGGGGGGAATTGAGGATCAATATATTACCAGTCTCATTCTTTGGGAAAAGTCTATCATCTTGAACAATCTACTCTTTATTTCTGTGGAAGCAGGGCAATATGTCAAGGGGAAAAAATATACATGCTGTACCAGCTTTCCGATTTTCTT
>NW_015193759.1:0-2762 GCF_001447785.1 Gekko japonicus | reverse complement strand
CTGGAGCCAGTTTGGTGTCATGGTGAAGTCCGTGGACCCTAATCTGTGAGAGCCGGGTTCGATTCCCCACTCCTCCACTTGCACCTGCTGGATGACCTTGGGCAAGCCGTAGTTCTGATAAGAGCTGTTCTTGAAAAACGGCAGTTATTGTCAGAGCGCTCTCAGCCCCACCTGCCTCACAGGCAGTGTTCCCTCTAAGCTGAGTGAGTGTGAGCTAGCTCACAGTTTCTTAGCCTCCAGCTCACAGATTTTTGTCTTCGCTCAGGAAGGACGGCTCCAGAGCCAACTAATTGACGCAGGAGCCAAATCACTCACTCACAACTTTAATGCCAGCAGCTCACAAGACTTTGCGGCTTAGAGGGAGCATTGCTCACAGGGTGTCTGTTGTGGGGAGGGGAAGGGAAAGGAGATTGGAAGCCACTCTGAGACTCTGAGTGAAGGGCCAGGGGTATAAATCCAATCTCTTCTCCTTCTCCTTCCTGAGCTAAGAAAAATGTGTGAGCTGGAGGCTCACGCTTACTCAGTTTAGAGGGAACACTGCCCTTGACTCACTGTTTCTCAGTGGTGCAGGCTTCCTCGGGAGGTGGCGGGCTCTCCTTCTTTGGAGGTTTCCAAACAGAGGCTAGATGGCCGTCTGACAGCCATGCCGATTCCGTGAACTTGGGCAGATCACAAGAGGGAGGGCAGGAAGGGTTGCAGCATCAGTGCTTAGTTCTCGTGGCCCTTTCTTACACGCCCAGGGAAATGCCGTTCGCCACTTTGGGGTCAGGAAGCCATTTTTCTCCAGGCCAGTTTGGCCAGGGATCCTGGAGGGTTGTTGTCATCCTCTGGGCATGGAGCAGGGGTCACTGTGTGTGTGTGTGTATGTGTGGGTGGGTAGGTATTTGCGAATTTCCTGCCTTGTGCAGGGGGTTGGACTAGATGACCCTCGAGGTCCCTTCCAACTCTGTGATTCTGTGAGTCTTGGATTCCATGACTTCCATGTTCTTCCAGTTTGGTGCAGTGGTTAAATGCACAGACTCTAATCTGGGAGAACCGGGTTTGATTCCCCACTCCTCCACTTGCACCTGGCTGGATGACCTTGGGCAAGCCACAGTTCTGTCAGAGCTGTTCTCTCAAGGACAGTTCTGTCAAGAGCTCTCTCAGCCCCACCTGCCTCACAGGGTGCCTGTTGTGGGGAGGGGAAGGGAAAGGAGTTTGTAAGACGCCCTGAGACTCCTTCGGGTAGTGAAGGGCCATGGGGTATAAATCCAATCTCCTCCTCTTCCTCGGTGTAAAAAAAGTTCATTGATCGGGGCCGAAGCCCAGAGGGGAGAACAGTGGATCTACAAGAGGGAGCCCTCCCCACACCTTGGAAGGAGTCTGTCACCCTCTCTTGCCCTGAAAGATCTGGATCAGTTTCTTGCCACAGAAGGGATCTGAGAGGTCACCCAGTCCAACCCCCTTGCTCAGTGCGGGAATTAGTCAACTGCAGCACCCCACTCTGCTTCAAGGAGCACACGCCTTCTACAAAAATGTTTTAAAATGATTGGAAAAAAGCATTCACAGGAGAAATTCTTGTGGGGCTGTGCCTTTGGGAAAGGGGGGCAGTGTCCCCCAAAGCCCCACCGTAGCCACGGGCCGGAATCTACCCCCTACACCAGTGATGGCGAACCTTTTAGAGACTGAGTGCCCAAACTGCGACCCAAAACCCACTTATTGATCGCAAAGTACCAACACGGCAATTTAACCTGAATACTGAGGTTTCACTTTAGGAAAAAACCACTCATACATTAACTTAAGATGATCCAAACAAAGTAAGGAAAGCAATCCCAAATGCTGTCATTTACTTAAAATTATTTGGCAGAGAATTCGACACTTTAATGACGGTCTGGGCCTGGCTGGGGCGATGGCACGCGTGCCCACAGAGAGGGCTCCGAGTGCCACCTCTGGCATCCGTGCCATAGGTTCGCCACCACTGCCCTACACCATGCTGGCTCCCAAATGTAGACGGCCTTGGCATGGAATTTTGACTTTGTTCTTTCTTTTTTTAAAAAAAGCCATTCTAGGATTTGTAACTCTGAACACTTTTAATTTGCTCTTAAAGCTGCTCGGTTTCTTGGGAGGCGGGGGTGGGCCAAAAGCGCAACTGGGGCATTTGGGGTATATAAAAAATGGCGCCTTCCCTGCTCCCCTTTGAGCCGAGTTTTCTCCCGGGAAAGAGAAGCCATGCATCTCAGGCCGTGGGCCTCACTGGGTGATGGAGGAGATACTAACGCTGTACCCTCTTCTCCTCCTCTCGCACCCGCACAGGTCTGAAACCGCCCAGTCCCGGCCTCTCACGCTTCCTGGGAACGGCCATGTTTCTCTAACGCCGCTAGGAGTGCCGTCCCTCGAGCCTCACCGGCAGCTGGCGAGGCCATGTCTCAGGACAGAGGTGCCCGGCCCAAAGTGAGGCCAGACTCCGGTGCCGGAGGGCAGCACGGCGGCAGGCGGCGGTCCCGGCCGTCCCAGTCCTCAGAGAGGCGAAGGCAGGCGTCGTCGCTGGAGGAGGAGGAGCCGGCCGGGGCGGCGGGGGGGGGCCAAGCCGAGCCTTGCAAAGGGACGGGACGCTCCTTGCGGCAGAAGCTCCAGGCGGCCATGGGCCACTGCTTCCCCCTCAAGAGCGCCACCCCCCGCTCCCCCGACCTCTCCTCCCAGCGCAAGATCCACCTCCGGGAGCTGATGCTGGACACCTGCCCCTTCCCGCCGGGCTCGGAGCTGGCCCGCACGTGGAACCTGAT
>NW_015193758.1:0-2684 GCF_001447785.1 Gekko japonicus | reverse complement strand
ACAGCATACCATTTCACACTCATTTGGGGGCTGGGGGGAGAATTTTCAAGGGACAATCATCAGGTGTGCCCACTTGGGTTGGGGGGGGGCAATGGGCTTTGGTGGGGTTATACATTCTGGGTTCTGCTGATTTCAAACACGGAGTTATTTAGAACTAGAAATAAGGCCCATTGTGGAAATAAATACAACGGCCTCTAGAAAGAGGCTCTGGGCAGGTGCCCCAGCCTTGGACACTCAGTGTCAATTTGTGGTGACCTCAGCAGGGTATGACAACAAGTCCACCATTTTCTCCAGAGGAACTGATCTCTGAAACCTCACCTCTCCAGGCTCCATCCCTCAAATCTCCAGGCATTTCCCACCTGGAGTTGGCAACACTATCTCCCTCCCAGCCAATCATCAACCTACCTTTATTTCCCACTCACTCTTCAGCTTTCCACCCCCCCACCTGCAGCCTCTACCGTGCTCTGAAACACTGACTGCTACGTCATATTGGCTGTCATACGGGGGCTATCTCAGCAGGATATAAGGACACAGTTCCCCATTTTCTCCAGGGGAACTGATCTTTGCCATCTGGAAAGCAGCTGTAATTCTGAGTGATCTTCAGCCCTCACCTGGAGATTGGCAACAGTGGTTTCTCCCAAAAGGCACTAAGGGTACCTCAGAACACATTTTATCTCAGAACAGCAACAGCAAACTGTTTAGAATGTTAAAGGCCTCTAATGACCTCTGTGCTCTGAGGCAAAGGCCAATCAGGCCACATATGCAAATAACCTCTGTGTTCTGACTGGCTATGGGGGGGAGAGGAACAGCAAACTGTTTAGAATGTTGGAGGCGAGACTCAGGCAACGGAGCCAGTGGATAGGGACAGCTTCTGAGTGACAGATCACGGAGCCAAAGGCTGTCGGCGCCATGTGGAATGTTCAGCAGCGTGCCACCACCAACAGAGAATTATTATATAGAGAGATGCTATTAAAATGTTTAGGTATGTGCCCTCAAGCCTTGTACACATGCTGCAGTGAATGCATGTACATCCTGCATGGACATGCATATGTCTGTTTGTGAGAAAGAGCTAGTGTGCATTTTCTTTACAAATGAAACCAGGGGACTAGTATCTAGATAAATGTGTCATTTCACTCACATGTGCAGCTTTACATGCATTGAGTATAACATTAGAATTACTCAACAGACCTGCAAATAAAAATCAAATGTACACTGTACATGGATTGCATGTGTGCTCACTGTAACTTTGGAACAGGGGTCTAGAAACACGTGTGTGTGTGGGGGGGAGAAATATTGGGCAAGTCCAGAATTTTCCAGCCATTTGGAAACCGTACACCAAAACAGCCCAAGAAAGAAAAGGTTTTCTTGTGTGGTGAAAACTATCTGGATCACATACAGGGAATATTCCCACACAAGCATCTTCCCTTATGGTACCTAAAAGGGGGGCCTTAGTTACCACAGGTCCAAGGCAATTGTGAATCTCTTGGCTTAGATGAAAACTATCCAACCAAAAACAGAAAGAAAAAACCCTCCTCTTTGATACATTTGATTGATTATCTCATTCCTTTTCAACTGATTTATTCTATTTTTAACTTAATCCTTGTGGGATCCTAATAATTCAACCATCCCAAATACATTTCAGAATCGTGTGTGCCTTTTCTACTGCTCCGTTGCTTACATTTCTCATCTGGAATCCTTGCCTCTCATGTGGCGCTGTTACCCAAAAAAATTTCCAGCTCAAACAGGCTACATCTGTTCAACACAACTTGTGACCAACCGCACCAAGCCATTCATGTGCAATGATGTTCAATAAGCTCCTCTTCTGCCAGTCCCTGGAGGCAGCCAAAATCTGCTCCGGTCTGTGGGCTTCTCCACTTATATAAGAACATAAGAGACGCCAATGTTGGATCAGGCCAAAGGCCCATCCAGTCCAACACTCTGTATCACACAGTGGCCAGAAATACCAGTGCCATCAGGAGGTCCACCAGTGGGGCCAGGACACTAGGAACCCTCCCACTGTTGCCCCCCCCCAAGCACCAAGAAGACAGAGCATCACTTGCCCCAGAGTCCCTATCTATACCTTGTGGCTAATAGCCATTGATGGACTTCTGCTCCATATGCTTATCTAATTCCCTTTTGAAGCCGTCCATGCTTGTCGCCGCATAACGAGGATCAGATAACAAGAGTTCATAGAACTGAGCATATTAGGAAAAACAAGTTCAAAAACTCATTTGTTCCAGCAGCAGCAGCATTCTATCAGAAGGCAATTTGGAAAGGGATGCAGAATTTCAAAGCAGCTTCTCCTCACTCTAATTGGCTTACAGCCTTTCAGATTCATAACCTCCTCCTTTTATGTCGTGTCAGTATTACCAATGAAGGATGCTGCCCGACTTAGAAAGAAAACCAAAGTCCTGAATTTGGCAATGCTTCGTGTCCTTGCTTTGAAATTAAATTATGTTGCAGTGCTAGCGCCTGGTTTGAAATTACAGTCCGGGGGGGGGGGGGAGGCAAATCTGAATTCAGAACTATCGCTAGCTTTCAAAGGTGTGTGAAGTATCTGATCAGAACTCTAATGCATACAGAAGGGGCTCCAGACTTCTATTTTAGGGGCATCTCAGTTATGTCAGTGTACTCCATTCGAACTTCAGAGTTAAGTGGCCCCAGGGGTCATTTTGTAGAAAAAG
>NW_015193757.1:0-2544 GCF_001447785.1 Gekko japonicus | reverse complement strand
AAGTTTCATGCAAAAATCAAAACCAGAAGTTATGGTAACGATCGACAATTTTTTTTATCAAACAGAATTCATTCACAGAAATAGTCATATAAGAATCATTCCATTGCTGCTGAATGACAAAGCTCTCCATTAACAGTCTTGACTCAATGCCCTTTCATCCAGCTGTGTTTCATTTTTTCCTGAGATGGGCACAGCATTTTAATCAGTCTGCCATTCCTGTAAGGCAGAAGACACTGAATGGAAACTTCTACAGTCAGTGAAGATAGCAAGAAGATGCTTGTCCAATGGACAAAATGAATCAGCTAATTTAGGCAATGAAGGAGACACAGAGCTGTTCTGCCTGTTCCTTGTTAGTTTTATAGTTAAGTCTGATGGTGCTCAGCTTAGAGGGAACACTGGTTAAGTCTGATGGTGTTAAAGACCATATTTTGCACTGTATCTTTTCTTTGAGTATGGTCCTGTCTGATATCAATACTAGGAGAAAAAAACCCTGGTTGAATAAAGAAAGGGCAAAATAGGATTCTTTGGGGAAAGTGTTATGCCAGATGCAAGAGCTGCCTGAAGGAAAATAAATGCAAAAAAGCTAGTTTGCTTGTTCAGCAGCAGCCATGTCCAACTGCCGACACTGCACGCAAATGCCATCTGCCAGCAGAGATGCTAGAGGAGTGGCACTTGCCCATCCTCCTTGCCTTTAGGCTCTCACAGCAGTCCTTTCCAGCACTGTGTTCACTGATGCTGTGGAATAAATAAAAATGTAATTTTAAATGGTGCAGATGCATGTAATACTTTATGAATTAAGTACGCACATCTTTTACCCAAAGGACACATTCTTCCCTTCAGAGATATAAATCAGTGCTATTTATATTTCAACTCACATTTAATGAAAACATCCTAAAACAAGCTTCTTATCTGCATTCATTATAGAGCTGCCAGAACAGGAGGGGGAAACATCAGAAAAAAGAGAGGGAAACTGTAGCAACAAGCAAAGTATCTGAAATAATTGATAAGAGATCTCCTGAGGAGGAGAGGCAGCTTTCATAGATTTATGTTATTTTTGGCAAGAGAAAAGAGCTATATAACAAACACTTGCTGAGTCATGCAATCAAGATGCAGTTGTGCTGACTCTTCAAGCCTGGGCTAATATTGGTGAAATGTTAGTTCAAAGTCAAAACCGGTATGAGTTGGCTACAGATCATTTGTGTGATTCAACATGCCTTCTGGAAAGAGTTAGCTTTTTCTTTGTGGGGTTACAACAAAATCAGCTGCAAAAACTCCTTCCTCAGCAGATGTTATAAAACATGGTTTTGCAAAGCAAAATGTGTGCTGTACCGAAAGTTTCCAGAAGAGACCAGGTTCTGTATTCTAACAAAAAAACACAAACGTTTCTTTAAAACTGAAATCCTCAAATAACCATGTATGAGCCATGGGCCAGTTTATTCCTTGATTAATGTGGCAATAATCTGCTTAAGCAAGCTGAAGAGCTATTCCCTTTCCTTTTGTGGAGATCCAGCTGAGCTCAAAATTTGAGCCCAACCACACAGATATTGCAGGATCAGGAGCACAGGGTGCTTTCACACTCAAGGTTTACAAGTGTTTGATTGGTCTGTGATGCAGATGTAAACTTACCAAAATGATAATTAACATTACATATTTAAGAAGCTGTCTATAAGAGCTAGTTATTCTAAAACTAAAATACAAAGCTTTATTAAAACATTGGATCAAACTGTATCCCTTCGGGCTTTTAGAAGCTTGGACACGTCAAATATTTAACTCTCTCCCTGTGCCTTTCCCCCTCTCCCTCCTCCACTATGCTGAGTTACTGATTCATTATGTGGCTTGGAGCAGACCATTGCCTCCTTTCTGAATTCCCTTTTTATCCCTCTATTTTCTTTAGTAGAAGCCTGAATAGCCCTAAATAGCCCAATCTCATCAGAAGTTGGAAGCTGAAGCTGTGTCAGCCATGGTTGGTAGTTTGATATAAGACCACCGGGGAAGACGGGTTGCTATGCAGAGGAAGGCAATGGCAAACCACCAATGCTCTTCTCTTACCTTGAAAACCTCATGGCCCTTGGGTCACCATAAGTTGGTTGTGATTTGATGGCACATAATTGTTATTATTGTTTCCTTTAGTTTCTTCTTCCCCTAACAAACAGATCCCAAGTTTTGAACACAGCAAAATTGCTGCATGTGAAACCCATATACTTTGTGGGATCACATACCGTTATCCTGCTCCCTGTACAAAGATTTTAGGTCACTTGGATAAAATATCAGGGAATCTAATACAACAATTGCTTTCCCCCAAGTTGCTAAGGATAGACCCCTATGCACAAGTGGGAAAAAAAGGAATGTAATTTCAGGGTTAGAATCCTTGCCGCTTACCAGTAGCCTAACCAGGTACAACAGATTTATTGAAGGTTTATTGTGAGAAGTCATCCCTTCCCAGTATAACTGGCTGGACTCTTCTCAGTCAACAATGAAAATAACTCAGGAAAAACATTCTTTTTCACTAAACGAAGTTTTAAAAACAGTCCAAACTCCAAGTTG
>NW_015193756.1:0-2511 GCF_001447785.1 Gekko japonicus | reverse complement strand
TACAGAGCATTACTTGCCCCAGACCGAGACTTCCTAACTATACCTTGTGGCGAATAGCCACTGATGGACCTCTGCTCCATATGTTTATGCAGTATTCATTTTTGTGCTTCAGGAAGAACAGCCTCCACTGCCCTTCTCATCTGGCAGAATAACGAGCTACCAACAGCAGGACTTTTGCTGAAGTCCTGAGCGGACAGAAAGAGGGTCCCAGCAGCGGCTCAACTGAGCTATGGCCCTGACTCTATTGAGTGTCTTAATCTAATTGATAATCCAGCTCTGCGTGAAAAGTTGTTCTGAAGCAACCCCACCCCACCCCAAACTCCTTAGTAGAGTGGAGACCCTTTCTTTTGGCTATGAAATTCTCTGTAAACTGCTATGTGGGGAGGGGCTGCAGCTCCAGGGAAGAACCTCTGCTCGGCACGCAGAAGGTCCCAGGTTCAATCGCAGGCATCTCCAGTTAAAAGAGGACCAGGCAGTTGGTGGTGTGAAAGACCTCCTCCGCCTGAGACCCCGGAGAGCTGCTGCCAGTCTGAGTAGACAGTACTGACCTTGACGGACCAAGGGTCCGGCTCAATATTAGGCAGTTTCATGTGTGCACGTGTATGCCTATACGGTAATGGAAAAGTATGCAGGATGGTGGAACGTCGGTCCTAAAGCTGGATCCGTTCCAGTTCAGATCACCGCTCCTGACCCAGACCACCTTAAAAAGCGAAACAGGAAGCTGGCTGCCTCTTTCTGGGGCCTCCTTACATCCTCTTTTGTTTCTTTCTTTCTGTTATTCCAGATGATAGAAAACTACATCATCACGATCCTCGTGTCTCTAGGTGTCGGCTCCATTCTTCTCGTGGTGGCCCTGGTGAAGCTCGTCAAAACCAACATCCATGCGACTATGTTCTGGAATGAAATCGTCCTTGAGAAAATAACCAATTTCGTCATGGACCAGAGCAAAGAGCAGCGAATCTTGAACTCCGTGTCCTACAACGCGGTCAAAGGGAATCCCCAGAGTGTCCTGGACTGTATCGACAAGTACTGCTCCAAGTGCGAGTGGGCCATGAACGTGGGGGATGAGAAAGGTAACCTCTGCAGCAGGCGGCCGCCCCTCAGGGGAATAGGGTTGCCAACCTCCTCCAGGTGGGCCCTGGAGATCTCCTAGGATTACAACTGAGCTCCAGGCTATGGAGATCGGCTCCTTTGGAGAAAATAGACGCTCTGGAAGGTGGACTCTGTGGCGTTATACTCCACTGAGGCCCCTCTCGTCCCCAGCCCTCGCCCTCCCCAGGCTCCAACCCCCAAATCTCCAGGTATTTCCCAACCTGATGTTGACAGCCCTTCTTGCCCCCTATGCCATCAATTACACGACCCTCTCTTATGTTACGTTGCCTATGATAGGCCCCGGTCACACAGCAAAGTTGCCGCGGGAGAGGCACAGATGGTGGGTGGATTATCCGGGCGCGATCACACTCCAACATCTGGGAAGTGGAGCGCACCCGTGGCTTACCGCTGAAAATGTGCGTTAAAAAACTAGTACCTCCAAAGTACTAGTAAACGTTTGCCACGGGCTGCCTCCAGACTCCCTTGGTGTGATCGCGCCGGGGCGCGGCATTCCCCTCCGGTCTCTCATTTACTCGCCGGCGCCGAGGGAAGGACCCGTGGTGTGCCGCTGGTGCGTCTGATTGCATAATCACAGATCAAACTCTGCCGGGGCAATTAGCCACACCTCCCCCCCGCGATATCTGGCCCGTGTGATCGGGGCCAAAGTATACTTTTTATTCAGCATTCTGTTCATGTTTAAAAGTCAGCCCAAACATTTCTCTAAAAGGAAAAACAGGAACAGAGAGGTACCAAGGACAGGAACCAGGAAATAGGGATGGTCTTTGGTAAATAGGGACAACTGGAACATATTTATTTATTTATTTGTTTGATTGATTGATTTTTAGACCACCCTCCGCCAATACGTGGGGCTCAGAGTGGTGTACAATGTTTAAATACAAGTTAAAACAATTATAAACATTAAAACAGTATAATAATCCTTCCAAAGGGTGCCTAGAAACCCATTATTCTTACCCCACGGGGGAAGTGGACAAAAGGAAGAGGCTCGGCTGATCGGGAAACTATTGCTGTTCTCAACCATGGGCCTGGAGGAACATCTCTGCCTCACAAGCCCTGCGGAATGGCATCAGGTCCCACAGGGCACAGAGGTGATTTGGCAGAGGGTTCCACCAGGTTGGAGCCAGGGCAGCCGGATGTCTCGGGCCAGGGATCTCTTGATGATTATTTTCTCAGCTGAGCGAAATGCTGAGCACAATAACTAAAGGAAGAAAAATAGCATGGAAGAGGAGCTATTTTTTAACATTCCAGGCCGTCAGATTCTCGATCTGTATTCTGTACGAGTACCTTAGGCTAGATGTCCAAGCCAGCATCCAGAGGTGGCGAGACAATGCCTGCCTTCCTGATACCCTGCATAGCAATGAGATGCAGAGGAAACAATGTGGGGCAGCGCCCGTCCTCCTC
>NW_015193755.1:0-2578 GCF_001447785.1 Gekko japonicus | reverse complement strand
CAAAAGAAAAATCTTGAGGTGGTTAACAAATATAAATACCAAATTGTATGTAAAGGGCCCGCTGTGAACAGCCGCAGATATAGTCTAAAATGGAGAAGAGTCAGATGACAGTTGGCTAGGCCTGCAGATGGACAGGGTCTTCCCCCTTCCTCTGACTTGGACTCAAACGGCTCTTCCTGCCAGCACTACTTGCTTGACCCAAGGTTATCCATGTTTAGGATGTGATATGCCCTTATGCACACACACACCTTTTTGAATACTTACTATCTGTATATAGCAAGCCTTTTTAAGTAGACACTGATCAGCAAAAGGTTAACTGCACAGCTGGATATATTCAGTGCTAGTTTTAACCATTAAAGCCCTAAATGACCTGGGTCTCTAAAGTACTGACTTCTTCATATTTGTGGTGGTTCACAAACTTCAGAGTTGTTGTTGTTCAGTCGCAAAGTCGAGTCCGACTCTTCGCGACCCCATGGACCAGATCCCGCCAGGCCCTCCTGTCTTCCGAGTGCATCACTGCTAATGTTTAGGTACTGGAGAAGGTCCATCATCTGATTTTTTAATAGTATTTAAGATCCTGTTAATGTGGTTTTGCTATATCTTCATTAGGTTTATATCATGTTCTTTGCTAGTACTACATATTTGTGTAGTTTTAGTATGCTTTTTATTTTCTGCTTCATTTTGTTTATGTATTGTAAGCCTCCTTGAAAGGTGGAGTGCGAATTCTCTGAAGAAATAAGATGTTAGTGTAGACTATTGCTAGTGAAAACATCTAGTGGGACATTATAAGATTTATACTTTAACTTTGCATTTCTACCATTTGACTGCTCTGTTTTGCATTCTTCTGAATTCACTACTGCTTCCCTGGATGACTGCGGGGTGGGGAACTAAAAGTCTGGGGGAAGTGCTCACAAATATATCAGAACATTAAACTGAAACTCTTTTTGTTTTGCAAACAATGCATCCTTCTTTTCTCCTCAGACTTTTTTTTTACTCTGACAGGAGGGAAAGGCAAGTAGCTGCCAGCTTGTCCTTACTTTTGGTCAAAAGGCAAATCTGTATCTGGTGCCCTCTGCTACTAGCTATAGAGATTCTCTAGCCTTAAATAACGTCTGCCTTTCCTAGTCTGCAGTTGTTCACTAGAATATTGTTGTTTTGGATTATTTCCCAAATGTCTGATTGCATGGCTAATGGTGGAAGAGTGGGCCTGGCTTTCAGGAATACGTTGATTGCTTTACAAGATACATGCATTTAAATTGATGTTCGTGGGTTTAAGAAAAGTAAGGCAGATTAGATTGCTTTGGGTTTTTTTAAGTCTAAAATATTTGACGTTGTTCAAAAACTTTTTAACAACTCAACATGCTCACTTGTTAAATATTTAAATAAATGATTAAGAGTAGCCTGTATTTTAGTGTGAAATGCACTGTTGAGCTACAGTACTTATTTGATTGCCTTTTAAAAAGCTTATAAAGTACACGACCACCAGAAGGAGTCATCTTTCTGAATGTACAATAGGTTGCTAAAGTAAATAAACTTAAAGTAAATTAAACCGGTGTCCAATTTGCTCTATTTGGGCAAACTTATCGAGAGAGCGGTGGCATTACAGCTGCAGGGCTTTCTGGATGACGCTTCCATCCTAGATCCTTTCCAGTCCGGCTTCCGTCCAGGGCATGGGATGGAGATGGTACTGGTCGCTCTGACTGACGACCTTTGTAAGCATTTGGATTGGGGCGGTGTGGCGGCACTGTTCGGGGCTGGCTTTCAGGAATACGTTGATTGCTTTACAGGCTACATGCATTTAAATTGATGTTCGTGGGTTTAAGAAAAGTAAGGCAGATTAGATTGCTTTTTTTTAAAGTCTAAAATATTTGACTAGTTGTTCAAGGACTTTTAAACAACTCAGCATGCACACTTGTTAAATATTTAAATAAATAAATGATTAAGAGTAGCCTGTACTTTAGTGTGAAATGCACTGTTGAGCTACAGTACGTATTTGATTGCCTTTTTAAAAGCTTATAAAATACACGACCACCAGGAGTCATCTTTCTGAATGTACAATAGGTTGCTAAAGTAAATTAAACTTAAAGTAAATTAAACTTTTTAATCATTGTGTGTTATACTTGTGCAAAAGTTGCATTAATATTCATAGAATAAAACTGCTCGAAAGGTTGTGAGGTTTTTATTTCGGTCAGACTAGATTAAAGATCTTGTTACTCCTGGACTATATCAAAGTATTCCTGTTTTGTGTCGGTCAATTTGTGCTGTGTGTCAGGGACAAATCAAAACACCTTTTGGGCATATTAGCAGAGAGATGGGGCAGAAATATTCCCATATAAAATAAGTATTGTTTCAGAAAACTATAATGAATGGCAGTCATGCCAGTCTGACTGGCCATTCAGAATTGTTGTTAGCTGTGTTTGGGTGAGTATCTCTAGGACGCATGAATGCATGCATGAACTCGCAGCACACATGAAACTTTTCTCTCAGGTTTGCTACTTTTTCCTTGTCACATAGGTCAGTCAGTTAATGAATGGACAAAACTGTTGAGATAGGTATATAGCAAAATTAACCTGCATAT
>NW_015193754.1:0-3000 GCF_001447785.1 Gekko japonicus | reverse complement strand
CAGGGCAACGCACAGTTCTCCTGTCCCAATTTTGTTTCACAATAAATGTGTGGGGTAGGTTAGGCTGAGACTGAGCTACCAGCCAGCCCAAGGTTATCCAGTGAGCATCATGGCAGATTGGGGATTGAAACGGAGTCTTCCCAGTCCCCATCAGACATTCCAACTGCTATACCACCCTGTTTAATCCCAAGCGTTGCCACTGTAGTGACATCTAGGCATCTTACCTTTTCTTACCGTGCTCTTTTAGGTATCTCTTACCATGTGCTGATTTTCCAAGGTAGCTTGGGGACATCTTATGGACCCATATACTCCACTCGATGGGGACGTCACAGGGGGTCACTGTCACGGTGAAAGGTGAAGACGTTCTGCCTTCCTCCAAAACAAAATGGTACCTGGAAGCACAGTACCAGACCAACTGAGGCTCGTCGCAGCCCTAGAGCAGGGCACCAAGCAATTAACAGATGATACAGAGAACTGTATAAAAAGTATAGCTGAAGATGGGGTTAGAGAAAAGGCAAGCTCGGATTGTAGGTGGGAAGGAGAGAAGGAAGTAGAAAATGGGGAGAGGCTATGGGAGCTTTGAGGGAAGGAAAAGAGGAAATTGTGGTGGAGAGGAAAATGAGATGCCCCCCTGCAAATCCTTGCAGATTCCCTACTGGGCCTGCCTAATGGCCAGCATTGTGCCTGATGGACAAGCCCGGTGGCTGGTACCACACAATTGGCCCATAGTTTTCCTGAGTAGAGGCTGCCAGGTGAGGGAATTTAATTTTGGGTTTAAGACTTAAAGGTGCCACCGGACTCAAACAGACCAACATGGCTACCCACCCGAACCTGTGAGTTGGGTCAGACTGAGATAAAGTGACTGGGCTGAAGTAGGGGCTAGGGTATCTAATCAGGATCTAGGAGGCCCATGTTCAAATCCCCCATTCTGCCTTGAAAGCTTGCTGGGTGAACTTGGGCCCGTCACTCTCTCTCAACCTAACCTACTTCACAAGGTTTTGGAGAGGATAAAATGGAGGAGTACCCCACTGGGGAGAAAGTTGGGTTATGAATGAGGTAAGTAAGTAAGTAAGTAAGTAAGTACGCACAAGGCTGGCTTCCGAGTTGGCCACACCCAGCAGGAACTCATTAGCATAATAGGCCACACCCAACAGCAGGAACTCATTAGGATTGGCTACAGGAGGCGTGTGTGGCCTAACATGCAAAGGAGTTCCTGCTACAAAAAAAGCTCTGGGTTTTGACAACAAACACAGTAAACAGAATAAGAAGCAAAAGGTGGGTGTAGCTGGATGACCATACTTCTGGTAACATGGGGGTGCGGCCTAATATGCTAATGAGCTGTGTTGTCAGGGGTGTGGCCTAATATGCTAATGAGTTTCTGCTGTTGGGTGTGGTCTGTTATGCTAATGCGTTCCTGCTGGACTTTTTCTACAGAAAGAGCCCTGGAGGTAAGTAAGTAATAAATCAATAATTTTTTTAAAAATGGTGCCATATAGAAGAGTGGCTGGATTGTTAACCAAGGCAGGTAAAGAAAGAATTTAGGAGATATTCTTACCTTTTAGGTATATCCTTCAAGAGGTGGATTGTGGTCTCCTTGCCATCAGCAAGAATAACGGTGTGATAGAACTTGAAGAAGTCGCTCTTGAAACTTTGCTGTAAACTGTTGGCCATCTCCAGGGAATGAGAGAAGCACATGAGCACAAGGAGCCAGAAGGGCGGGCAAGAATGGAGTCGAGGAATCATTGGGCCTACGGGCCAAGGAGATAAAGACATGGCCTTTTAATTGTATCGCCGAAAAGCAACTATAGGATCACAAGAGTCTAAGACTCCCATCAAGTAGTTATTAAATGTCTCATCTGTATCCCGCTCCCAGCCCCCGTTATCAGTTTCTCCTCAGTAAGGAATCTAGCGGTAGTAGAGGTCAGGAACTGGTCCTCTGTCAAGAGGGAGTGTGATAGAACTTGAAGAAGTCGCTCTTGAAACTTTGCTGTAAACTGTTGGCCATCTCCAGGGAATGAGAGAAGCACATGAGCACAAGGAGCCAGAAGGGCGGGCAAGAATCGAGTCGAGGAAACATTGGTCCTATGGGCCAAGGAGATAAAGACATGGCCTTTTAAATGTATCGCCGAAAAGCAACTATAGGATCACAAGAGTCTAAGACTCCCATCAAGTAGTTATTAAATGTCTCATCTGTATCCCGCTCCCAGCCCCCGTTATCAGTTTCTCCTCAGTAGAGAATCTAGCGATAGTAGAGGTCAGGAACTGGTCCTCTGAGGGCTGCTTCCTGATCCTGAGTGGTACAATCAAGAGGCAAAGGGAGAAAGGGGAAGTAGATGAACATCATCTGTGGTAACAGGACCTGACAGGAAGCCATTTTGGGCATGGGTGATTGGGTCCTTGTTACTTTACAAAACTGGCAACATGGGAGAGGGCCTCCGTCCTCGGTCGCAGCGCCAAAGCTCTGCAACTCTCTCCCTAGGGAGATTTGTCTATCCCCTTCTTTTGCGAATGTCCACCAGTGGGTGAAGGCTCTTTCGTTTTGTTTGGCATTCCCTCCATGGTCCCTCCTTCCTGACCAATGCGTTAATTGCTACTGATATGTCATTCTCCATGCTCTAGGCTGATCCTGCATTGAACATGGGGTTGGACTAGAGGGCCTGTACAGCCCCTTCCAACTCTGGGATGCTATGATATTTTTTGTTTTAATGATGTGTGGTGGTGGGGGGGGGTTAATTTGAATGCTTTTAAAATGTGAGGGCAGAAAGGTGGGACACAGTCCATCTTTGGGGCTTAAAGGCTCCTATCTCACGTGCTGGAGGACATCTGTTCTGCCCCTCTTTTACAAGGGGGAGAGAGGGAATGGCCGCGTGGATTGCTCCCCTGAGCCGTCCTCATCCTGCAGACTGGGTATCACACATGATAACCTTTCAGTCAAGATGGTGACTGGGCCTTGCAAATGCTGGTTAATTATGGTTGCCAGTTCTGGGTTGGAAAACACCT
>NW_015193753.1:0-2822 GCF_001447785.1 Gekko japonicus | reverse complement strand
ATTGAAGTCTCCTTTTGTATACATTTTTTTGCAGGGTATTCAGCTCACAGTTGTTTTCTGTTTTTCTTTGCTATTTCCTACTGTGAGCTGTGCTGTTTGTTGTGGTATATTAGTTCTCTGTTGCCAAATTATTTCTCTGTTGCCTGAGAGGACAGAAATGTCTTCTCCGGGCACCCGCATCATGAAAGAGAAAGCGCTAAGTGCAGGGAGGGAGGGAATCTCACAGATGACGCGTCACCACCCCCCTGCCCAGAGAGAGAGGCAGTTTCTCGTCATGACTTGCAAAGGGGTGGCCATGTTAGTCTGTTGGAGCAAAATAAGTCAGGGTCCAGTGGCACCTTAAATGTCGTTCGTGTTAAAGGTGGCACTGGCCTTTCCCTGTAATTCTCTCTCTCATAACACTTCAGAAAATGGGAGCATGCAGGACGGGACCACACTTGAAGGGCTTGACAAGTGGGTGGGTTCGGTTGTCTTTCACTGATGAGCGCCCATTCCTTTCCCTCACGCACGTTGCCCATTGCCTGGGTCATGGCCACAGCACGTGCTTGGTCATGGACAGGTCCCAGATCCCACGTCAGTCTGGCTCCAGCTCACACATTTTTGTCTTTGCTCAGGAAGAGGGCTCCAGAGCAAACTAACTGATGCAGTAGCCAAACCGCTCACTCACAACTTTAAAGCCAGTAGCTCACAAAGTAGAATTTTTGCTCACAGGACTCCACAGTTTAGTGGGAACGTTGATCATGGCCACAGCTCATGCTTGGTCATGAACAGGTCCCAGATCCCACGTCAGTCTGGCTGGAGGAGAGCCCCCTCCAAAAAAACACCCAAGGCCACGTCTGACATCCTTTTATTGTTTCTGGTCATCACCATGCCATGAAAGCAAATGTGTCCCAGGCCTCTTGTAGTTGTCCTTGCTTTCGTCGATCGGTGGAGAGCTTTCACGAGACAGCCATCTTGTATCCTTCGCAGAGATCGAAGAGTTGAAAGGCCTGCTGCCAGGGATGGTGAGATTTGAGCCTTCTTGGGAGGAGGTGGAACTCTACAAGGATGGAGGAATAGCCGTCATTGACCAGTGGATATGTGCCCACGCCAGGTAACAGCGTTCGCTTTTACTAGAGCGGCCACCAGGCGTGCCTGAACGCCCCACGGGATCAGAATAATGAGGAATGATGTTGTATTTGACGAACACAAAAGCTATTTACTCCGTTGAAGGGACAGCGACTACCTCTAGGAAGCCCACAAACAGGAAGACCGCAACAGCGTCATCCTGCCCGTGCTCCCAAGGAACTGATTTAAAGAGGCATCCTGCATCTGGTACTGGAGGGAGCAGGTGTCCTTTCCCTGTCTGCTGCTTCACAAGGGCTGTGTGGAGAGGTTTCCCTTTCTCTGGTGGTAGGGTTGGGGCAGCCTGCACTTCTGGGAAAGCGCCTCCTTTGGTCACAGGCAGGGTCATTAAGCTTTTGGCGATCCCAAAAACGATAAGAATATAAGAGAAGGAAGTATTGGATCAGGCCAATGGCCCACCCAGTCCAACACTCTGTCACACAGTGGCCAAAAATACCAGGTGCCACCAGGAGGTCCAGCAGTGGGGCCAGGACACTAGAAGCCCTCCCACACTGTTGCCCTCCCCCCCAGCACCAAGAATACAGAGCATCACTTGCCCCAGACCAAGAGTTTCTGTCTGTACCTTGTGGCTCATAGCCACTGATGGACCTCTGCTCCATATGCTTATCCAGTTCCCTCTTGAAGCTGTCCATGCTTGTAGCCACCGCCACCTCCTGTCGTAGTGAATTCCATGTGTTAAATCACACTCTGGGTGAAGAAGGACTTCCTTTTATCTGTTCTAACCTGACTGCTCAGCAATTTCATGGAGTGTCCACGAGTTCTTGTATTGTGAGAAAGAGAGAAAAGTACTTCTCAACCTGCTCTATCCCATGCATATAAACCTCGATCATGTCACCCCCTCAGCCGCCGTTTCTCCAAGCTAAAGAGCCCCAAATGTTTTAACCTTTCTTCATGGGGAAAGTGTTCCAACCCTTTTATCATTCTAGTTGCCCTTTCCTGCACTTTTTCCAATGCTGTAATGTCCTTTCTGAAGTGTGGTGACCAGAACTGTACACAGTACTCCAAATGAGGTCGCACCATCGATTTATACAGGGGCATTATGATACTGGCTGATTTGTTTTCAATACCCTTCCTAATAATCCCCAGCATAGCGTTGGCCTTTTTTATTGCAGTTGCACACTGTCTCGACATTTTCAGTCTGTCCTTGTTCGGCTAGTAGAGAGCAGGTCTTAGGCCTCCCTCTTAGTAGAGTGAGACAACTCCATTAAAAAAAATATATTTCACAACCTTTTCTCTCCTCTGGAAGATGGCAGGCCTTCAGCCCTCTCTGTTTTCAGCAAAAGCTGCAAGGGTTGAGAGCTCACAGTTGAAGGCCTTGCAGAGGTATTTTCTGTCCTTGCTCTGGATGGGAGGTAGGCTTGCCAGCCCCCCCCCCCTGAGGCCCTTCCCTGTCACCGTTCAGCTGGCCAGTGGGGTGGCAGGGAGAATGGCAGCAAACTGGGGGGATGACACTCCCCATGCAGCGGAAGTAATATCAATGCATTGCCAGTGACACTCTGGCACTTGGGCAGAACTCTATGGTTTTACCATAGAGCATCACTGGCATCCCATAGATTTGAGTAGGTTTATGATGTTTTATAAGTTCCAGTAAGATCTCTCTGTCTCCGTTCCTCTGTTCCCTTGGGCCATTTAAGGCTGTTTGATTACTTGCATAATTTGTACAGTTTCCCCTAGTAGGGGCTGTAATGAATGGGAGG
>NW_015193752.1:0-2611 GCF_001447785.1 Gekko japonicus | reverse complement strand
TGGCTGCATCTCCCCAGGCCCATCCTCCCTCCACAGATGGACATGACTGCATGGTAGAGGCCAACCCTCCCACCCTGCCCGGGGTCTGGGAGCCACCCACAACTGTCTCCCCTGGCCCACCCTCCCTCTGCAGACGGACATCATTACAGGGCAGGGCCAATGCTCCCGCACTGCCCGGGGGCCTAGGACCCACCCACAACTGTCTCCCCTGGCCCACTCTCCCTCTGCAGACAGACGTGACTGCAGAGCAGGGCTAACCCTCCCACCCTGCCCAGAGCCTGGGAGCCACCGGCACGGTGGGTGGACTATATGGTTTAAGTCAATGCAATCAAATAGTATGTGATAAGTACTATAAACATTAGAAACAATACAGAAAATCATTATCATCTCCAGCAGATCAGGCAATTGATTCCCTCTCTCCCCCCAGGATTTGGCTACAGTGACCATTGCAATGATCACTTCCAGGCTTGATTACTGTAATTCACTGTACACAGGATTGCCATAGAAATTGATCCAGAAACTCCAGCTAGGGCAAAAAGTGGCAGTGCACCTGCTGACTGCAATGTCTGTGCGGGCATGCATTCAGCCAGTGCTATGCCAACTGCACTGACTACTAATTGAGTACCAGATCTGTTGCAAGGTGTTGGTATTGACCTTTAAAGCCCTATGTGGCCTGGGACTGACGTATCTAAGGGACCGCCTCTCCCCATATGTTCCTGGTAGTCGGTGTACAAACGGAGGCCCCCATCTTTTTTCTTTTTTAATAGAATGGGAGCTGCAAACTGGGAGGAGGCGGGGCGAATAAAATCCTGCACCAAGTTTTTGTCTATGAACTTCCTTAACTCTTCCTTCTCCGCCGGGCTCATAGAGTACAACTTTCCTTTGGGCAGTTGGTACCCTGGTAAAATCTCAATGGCACAGTCAGTATTACGGGGGGGGGGGAGTTCATTGGCCTCCTCCTCCTCGAATACCTTGGCCAAGTCCCAGTACTCTGCAGGGATGGCATCAATTTCCTCATTAGCCAAGCAAGCATGGACTGGACCGTCCGGAGGCTCGTCCCCCAACTCCGATAGCCAGGTGTGGGATTTACAGCCAGAAGCTACAAAGATGACAGCCCCCTCACTCCATTGGATGTAAGGGTCATGGGCTCTGAGCCACGGGCTTCCTAGACCATGGAAAACTGGGCCATGGGGTTTACAATGAACACTCAGGTTTCCCAGTGAGACCCTGTCCCCTTGATGACTGGCACAGTTTGGTAGTTACAGGGCTCATGCATAGTGGACCCACCATCTGGGTGAAAATCAAGGGCTCAGGTAACCGCTGCACTGCGACCCCCAACCCCGTGATGATAGAAGGGCTAATCAAGTCTTTGGCACACCCTGAGTCTATAAGTGCCCTTACTCACACCTGGGTCCCCAGCTCTGGGTTGAGTACTGACACAGTCACGAAAAACAAAGGGGGGTGGGCTGCTCACCAGTCGTGGTGTGGACTGCTTTCAGACCTGCTGCTTCATGCCTTTCACAGCAGGTCCTGGCCTTTTCCCGCTGGCTGGGGGTTCTCATCTCCGCTGGAGGACATGGCCCCAGACTGGGTGTCCAGCTGAAGGGCCTGAGGCAACTTCGGGCGCAGGCTCCCTTTTTTTGCAGGAGTCTCCAGCGCCTTCTGCTTGGGAGCCTTGGGGGCTGGTGACATGATAGTCGTGGGGCAGAAAGCAGCATAGTGGCCGGCCTCCCCACAGCGCAGGCACAGCCCAAGGCACATCCTCTGGTCATGCAGTGGTTCCTTTGGCTTAGGACGGGAGGTCTTTGGGAGTGCCCCACATACAAGTCAGCCACCCTCTCTCACAGCTGCAAGACAATGTAGTCCACACAATGCTCATCCGACGGGTACAGGTGGCCACAGTCACGAAGGAACTTGCACACATGCAGCAGAAAAAACGTGAGCTTGTCTGGGTTGCTGTCGAAGGTGGCATCCAGTAGTTCCCTGGGGCCAACCAGGGCCCCCAGGGCTGGGCCCAGAGGCCCAACAGAAGCACCGCGTCCCACAAGTGCTGGCACCAATAGCAGGGCTGGTTGTCCTGGCGGGGTTTGTTGCACTGGGGGAGCTTGTTGGGCTGGCGGGGCCGCTGGGGCGCCATGTTGCTGCAGCCGCAGCTCATGTTGGACCATGGATGTCATGCATCTCACGTCTCGTCTCATCTTGTTGGGCTTGCAACTGGCATCTCATCCTTTCCAGCGGGTCCTCACCCACGCCACCGTGCTTCCCCGGGTTGTACCCACTCTCATAGTAGGAAAGGTAATCGTAGCAGCTGGCACCTTCCGGTCGGGGGGTGGGGGTGGTCCACGACTCTTGGGTGTCCGTCAGGAAACAAGCCCATGAATACGGGTCTCTCCAGGTTTTCTTGTACCTGAGGCCCCCAACAGCACCAGTGGTCACAGGGGCCTCCCCCGGCGTGGTGGGGACCTCTTCTGCTGTAGTAATCGGAACGCCCCCGGCTTCCTCATTGCTCATGTTGAGGTACAGGGTCGGGGACTATGGTAGCTTTTGCATTTTGTCAGAGTCCCACAGCCTTCAGACTCAAAAACGTTCCTTAGAAGGATCAAGTTTATTG
>NW_015193751.1:0-3122 GCF_001447785.1 Gekko japonicus | reverse complement strand
CTACATTTAGGATCTGTCCCTGCAAAAAACAGCAACAACAACAAAAAGTCAGTGTATTCAGTCTCAAATGCTTCCTTTGCCGCCTCTTCAAGCGAGTTGTGACCTTGGAGGTCCTTTCCAACTCTATGATTCTATGACCCTGTTTATACAGGGTGTGACTTCGAAAGGGGAAGAGCTGTGGCTCAGTGGAAGAGCATCTGCCTGGCATGCAGAAGGTCCCAGGTTCAATCCCCGACATCTCCAGTGAAAAGGACCACACAGTAGTTGATGCGAAAGACCTCCACCTGAGACCCTGGAGAGCTGTAAAGAGGGGCTGTGGCTCAGTGGAAGAGCATCTGCCTGGCATGCAGAAGGTCCCAGGTTCAATCCCCGACATCTCCAGTGAAAAGGACCACACAGTAGTTGATGCGAAAGACCTCCACCTGAGACCCTGGAGAGCTGTAAAGAGGGGCTGTGGCTCAGTGGAAGAGCATCTGCCTGGCATGCAGAAGGTCCCAGGTTCAATCCCCGACATCTCCAGTGAAAAGGACCACACAGTAGTTGATGCGAAAGACCTCCACCTGAGACCCTGGAGAGCTGTAAAGAGGGGCTGTGGCTCAGTGGAAGAGCATCTGCCTGGCATGCAGAAGGTCCCAGGTTCAATCCCCGGCATCTCCAGTTAAGAGGGCCAGGGAGAAGGTGACGGGAAGGACCTCTACCTGAGAGTCCAGAGAGCTGCTGCCTGTCTGAGTGGATAATATTGATCTTGACGGACTGAATCAATATTCAATACAATGTAGCTGTTGTAGGTTTTCCGGGTTGTGTGGCCGTGGTCTTGGCATTGCAGGACCTGACATTTCGCCAGTAGCCGTGACTGGCGTCCTCAGAGGTAAAATTAATAAAATTCATTGAAATTCATAAACATAAACACAATTTCAACAGGAAAGGAGAGAGTTCAAAAATAAATAGGGCACGGTTTCCTGTCCTGAAAAAGACAAAAGGCTCTACATCTGACAATAGCGCTACAAATGAGATTAGAACCTCTTCAGGAAACCTCCTCAGGAAACAATCCATATACAAAAGAACCTCCTCAGGAAAGCTCCGCCATTTGCATGTTCACAGCCTGGGGGACTCCTACAAGGTAATGACTCAGCCCTACCCCACCTTCCTGAGGAGATATAAATTACCTGCCTACCATTTTCTTTCTTCTCATCTTGACATGGAGAGTCCTCCATCTTTCTGTGTTATACCTCTGAGGATGCCAGTCACGGCTACTGGCGAAACGTCAGGTCCTACAATGCCAAGACCACGGCCAGACAACCCAAAAAATCTGCAACAGCTAATGAACTCTGGCCGTGAAAGCCTTCGACAACATACAGCTTCACGTGTTTATGCATTTAGGAGAGTGGATGATGAAACAGGGGGCATTTGTTCATGCAGGGATGGCAGCTTAATGGACCCTGGATTCCACCCATACAAGCCCATTAGAAAATAAGAGAAGCCGTGTTGGATCAGGCCATTGGCCCATTTATTGCCCTGGCGCGTACGTTTGGGTAACAGTCACTCTGGCTCATTGATAAAGTTTCCTGGTTAATTTACGAAGTCACATTTTTCTCTGCACACCTGAAGAGTCCCATAGTCGTGCAGAAGCCGCTACCTAGCCTTTGGGAGGACCTTGTGGGGACGTTGGGTTGCCACTTGAAAGTTGGGAATTCCTGGAGATCTGGGGGTGGAGGGTAGAGTTTTGGGAGGGGTGGGAAACCAGCCGGGCAAAAGATCAAAACGATCTCCAAAATGGACATCTTCTTTAGGGGAACTGGTCCTTGTAGTCTGGAGTTCAGTTCAGTAGGAACGTAGCTACCGACAAGATTTTTGGGGGCAGGACAACTCTGAAAGAAGCCATTGCAAAATCTCATGTCATTCATTTTCCCTTCCAGTGTGCAACTTTTAGCTTCTGGTATCATTGACCACGGGAACGTCTTTGGACAGCGCTGGTTCTTCAGCTTGGAAATGGAGATGAGCACCGCAACCCTAGAGTTGGAGTAATAAGAATATAAGAACATAAGAGATGTCAATGTTGGATCAGGCCAAAGGCCCATCCAGTCCAACACTCTGTCACACAGTGGCCAAAAATACCAGGTGCCATCAGGAGGTCCACCAGTGGGGCCAGGACATTAGAAGCCCTCCCACTGTTGGCCCCCCCAAGCACCAAGAAGACAGAGCATCACTTGCCCCAAGAAGACAGAGCATCACTTGCCCTTGTCAACTAGCTTTTGAGCAAGGGAAACCTTGACTATCCCCAGAACATCTACTTTTGGGTCCACAGGGCCTTCATCTACTTCATAGCATTGTTGTTGGGTATTACAAGTTGAAAACACTCAGTATATCTGGGGTTAAATGTTTGTTTATGTTACTCACAGGAAGTCACATGTTTCTCATGTAACCAATGTTATTTAGCTGTAGAAAGCCCGGGAATTTTCTCCCTGACCTAGGAATCTGATTGGGACTAAAGTGTCAAGGTGTATTACCATTTCATGGCTTCTCTTCCCATCTTTGTTTGGTGTTCTGAAGAACAAGAAGAGTAGCCATACTCTCCCTCTTCTAGTTTTGTCTTTGTAGATTAAGGATGTAGCCGATTATGCTCTGTTGTTATTTTCATCCCAGTTACCCTTTCCCATGCTAGAATTTAGTAAAAACTTTATATTTTAATCACACATGGATTCTGAGTCTGAATTATTTTACTCTGGCTCTGCTGGACTATCTTATCTCTGCTAAATACCATTTTTTCAATATCTCACTATCACCCAACAATTGTCCTAGGCAGGGGAGGTAGGATTACCAGCTCTGGGTTGGGAAACACCTGGAGGTTTTGGGGGGCGGAGCCTGAGGAGGGTGGGGTTTGGGAAAGGGAGGGATCTCAACAAGTTATAAAGCCATAGAGTCCAGCCTCCAAAGCAGCCATTTTCTCTATTGTTGTTGCTGTTGCTATTACTACTACTACTATTATTATCATTATCATCATCATCTTATATTTCACCCTCCCCCAATGTGGGCTCCGAGCAGATAATATCAGTCACAGTTAAAACGTTGGGCAATAGAAGTTAAAACATAACGTAAGAATCATTCACACAACAGTTAAAACA
>NW_015193750.1:0-2684 GCF_001447785.1 Gekko japonicus | reverse complement strand
AAAACTGTCAAGCTGTGAGGAAGAAACACGGGTTTTCAATTCTTTATTTGGGGGCGATTTTATCTTGATCTGTGGGTTGCCAATTGCCCTGGAGAGCAAAATGCAGCTTAACCTGCACAAATGGTCAAAGGTATGGATGCAAATCATACCACCTGGTAAATAACAATCCCGTTGAGGCTGTAGTAAAAGGGACAGGACATTTTCCTCCAGGTCGGTTGGCCATCCTTGATGGGGAAAGGTTTACTCAAGAGTAGCACTTCATAGCTTGGCCAGAACTTTCACCCTCCTTCTCAGGGGAGAAAGCCTAAAAATGCCAAGGTCCAGAATGCAGAGGTCGTGGTGACAAAGAAAAGGGGCTACTTTCAGCTTGGCTTTAGGAAAGCACTCTGGCTTGGGAAATTCCTAGAGATCAAGTGGTTAAGATGCTGAATTGCAGACCGGAAGGTCAGTAGTTCAGCAGTTTGAGACCCGAGTGCCGCATGGAGTGAGCTCCCGTCTCTGGCCCCAGCTCCTGCCAACCTAGCAGTTCAAAAGCAAGAAACGGCAAGTAGATAAATAGGCACCGCTTCAGTGGGAAGGTAATAGCATTCCATGCACCTCGGCATCTAGTCATGCCAGCCACATGACCATGGAAGCATCTTTGGACAGTGCTGGCTCTTCAGCTTGGCAACAGAGATGAGCACTGCATCCCTAGAGTCGGATTCGACTGGCTTTCGAGCAAGGGAAACCTTTACCTAGCTTGGGGAAGGTGGGTTTCAGGGAGGGATTTCAGCGGGGTATAAGGCAACACAGTAGCCATTTTCTCCAGGGGAACTGATCTCTGTATTCTGGAGACCAGTCAATGCTTCCTTTAAGCTGTGGAGTCTCCTGAGCAAAAATTCTACTTTGTGAGCTACCAGCATTAAAGTTGTGAGTGAGCAATTTGGCTGCTGCTGCATACATTAGATTGCTCTGGAGCCTTCCTCCCTGGATGGCAATGTTAAAAGTAAGGCAAAAGGGTAAAGGTTTCCCTTGCTGGGAGGGGTGGCCAGGCCTTCCGGGGCACTGTGGATCGCCGCGACCCCGGGAAGCACTGGGAGGGGTGGCAACAAAAACTACTATAACAAAACTAGTCCTGTTTGGAGGCAGGTCCGTCCGTGTTGAAAACTCAGGGATTGAAAAAAAAGATTTAATCCCCCCGATTCGGATTAGGACCACCATGAAGGGTTTAACCTCCTAACCAAGCCGTTCTTCCTCTGAGGGAACATGAAGGGGGAAAAAGGCATTTTCGTCGCTCAAGACGACGGGAACAGAAGCCTGCACAGAGGGGGCGTGGCCAAGGTGGCGGAGTCTCCATAGCAACGAGCAACGGCCGCCTACGCCTCAGTCCGACACTGTTTTGCACGTGGAGCGGAACCTTCGGGAACTGGGGCAGCGTTTCCGGGGGGGAGGTTTATAGCATGCTCTTAACGGCGTTTCCGCTGCTTTAGTCCCTGATCGATGGGGGGTGCTGGTTTTCTGTTGTCATGGTGGGCAAAGTGGTGAAGCGGTCTCGGTTGCACCTGGTGGCGCCGAAATTGCCTAAGCCGACCTGGGGCTTGGGTCAGGCAACGGTGGAGGAAGGAGTCGGGACTTGGCCGGGGCCTCCCGAGAAGGTAAAGAGGAGGCGGGAATGACTGGTGCTATCTCGCTATTGCAGCTGATCTCCATGCAACAGAGATCTGTTCACCTGTAGAAAACGGCCACTTTGGAAAATGAATTCTATGGCATTATGCTCCAAACTCCGCCCTTATGAGTCTCCAACCCCAAAATCTCCAGATATTTCCCAACCTGGAGCTGGCAGCCCTATGATACGTGGGAATTCTGCATGTGGGGAAGCGTGACGGTGGGGCCCGCGTGTTTCGAGCTCGTGGGACCTTTTCACAGCTCTCCTCTGCACGTCTAGGGTGGTGACTACAGGCTTACTTGGAAGACCCGATGGACGTGAAGTAAATATGATAAATTTTCTACCCTGGCGCCTTTGCTTGGGAATGTAGAAAAGGCTTGGTGGGGGATTGTCTGTGTCATGCCACAGGCCATCAGATCAGGTGTTCTTTCATTACATTTAACTCAAATTACCAGAAAACTTGAAAGCCAAATATGAAAGTGGCTCTCCATGTATGTGTTTGGAGTAAAAAACCCCCACTGTGCTTTAATCTCAGGTCTATAAGGGGGAAAAACTGTTCCAATATGAATGCTTTGAAAAGGGTTGGATCCAAGATAGGTTTTTTTAAAAAATGCAAATGTGTGAGCACACATGTACAGTTTTTGCGTGTTACTATCTCTGTTTATTGATTCTCCTAGTCCATGCTTTCTTTGTGTTCAGATTATCCTTTCATGTGCATTCTTCACTGGAGAGCCAGTGTGATGCAGGGGTTAGAGGGTACATCAGGTTCTTAGAGAACCATGTTTGAATCCTTCAGTCGCCATGGAATCTTACTGGGTTACAGTTGGCCAAATACTCTCTCAGCCTGGCCTCCCTTATGGGGGGTAGTTATTAGAGTAATCTGGAGGAGAAGAGAACAAAGTCATTAGTTGTTTTGGGTCACATCAACAGTTGGATTTGTGGTCATTTCATGAGAAGCGATCTGTTTGTTGATCTAGACCAGGGGTGGCCAAACTTGTTTGATGTAACAAAAACGTCAGATGTTTGAGAGCTGCAAGGC
>NW_015193749.1:0-2885 GCF_001447785.1 Gekko japonicus | reverse complement strand
ACATTGGCTTCTCTTATGTTCTTCTGTTCGTAACAGAGTGGGGAGGAAATCGGCCTTTTGTTTCCACCCAGTGGGGCTCCTGGCACACTGCACTGCTTCTTCTGCCCCGCTCTTTGACCAGAAAGGCCAAATGCTGCAATCTAAGTGCATCATACAAGTTTGGCACAAGTTCTGTCTGCTACGAAGAGAGGCAGAAAAGCACGCAAGCCCCTCAGCCTGACCTCGGGGAGTTGCGGGCTTGGCCCTCCTCTGGTTTCTGCTCTTGAGGTGCTTGTCCAGGGTCAGTCATTTCTGGTGGCTTCTACCCAGCTACACCTCCCCAACATGGCCAACATGGGTCATGGGGGAGAAAATGCGAGGAACACACCCTCCGGGAGTCCCGTTATCCCTTCGCTGCACTGGCAGCTGCAGCCGCAAGGGGGTTTCCAAAGGGAAGTGTCGCTGCCGCGTGGAAAAGCCCTTTGCCTTTGGGCCCCCATGTGTGAAATGGGCTTAATGAAGGATTTGGGTCAGAATACACTTTGCACAATAGTCCTTACCATTAATTTGAGGGACCAAGACGTTGGCAGCAAAGTAGTTCATGACGGCCTGCATCAATTGCACCTGGAGGGGAAGAAGGAATGGCCGGTCGAAATGAAAGGACTGGAACGGATCTGGCGAACCGTCTGCTTCTGCCCTGAAGCAGGAACTCCAACAGCTGAAGGACACCGCACATCTGCCTTTTCCTGCCCCCCCAAGGTCTGCTGGCTGAGTGATTCCGAGGCAGTGAGGAGAATCCCCCCCCCCCAGCAGGACTGGGAAAGTGTTTGAAGAGAGGGCACTGCCAGATACCTGGGGGTGGAAAGTGCCATGAAACTGCAGCCAACTCATGACAACCCCGTAGGGTTTTCAAGGCAAGAGATGAACAGAGGTGGTTCTCCATGGCCTGCCTCTGCATAGCAACCCTGGTCTTCTTTGGAGGTCTTCCATCCGAGTACTAACCAGGGCCGACCCTGCTTAGCTTCTGAGATCTGATGAGATGGGGCTAGCCTGGGCCATCCAGGTCAGGACGAGAGATGAACAGAGGTGGTTTGCCATTGCCTGCCTCTGCATAGCTACCCTGGGCTTCCTTGGTGGTCTCCCATCCAAGCCCTAACCAGGGCCGACCCTGCTTAGCTTCTGAGATCAGACAAGACAGAAGTCAGACTAGCCTGGGTCATCCAGGTTGCGGCGCAGATATCTAGAAGGAGGACAGAACCCATGATGGGGTTAGCTCTGCCCCCTTAAATGACCAAATTGAGAACCGGAACCCCTTGGATGTGCCACTGGAGTCTTTGGATGTCCTTCAAGGCCACGGGATACAGTCTTTTTGGTCTTACCGAGAACGGCCCCACGTCTGAGTGCTTCAAGGACAGCTCCAGCCTAAAGGAGGGGAAAGAGGGAGAATTGGGTTCCTTTGGCAGGGCAGACGAAGAGCTGCTTATTTTGTGTGCTGGGAAACCGCCACCTTGGGGTGAACCCCGGGTCCCATCACCTGAGATCCCCAGCCCACATAAAAAGCATCCCATCAGCTGATTTCAGGGATGCCAGCAGAGACAGCTGGGGTTCCTCAGAAGGTGGGAAAGGAAGACCTCTCGGTGTGAAAATGCAGAGACCCTCAGGCAATATTGCTCACCTGCCAAGCTTCAGGGATCCGACGATCTTATTGGACTCCACAGCAGCGGTGGCTGAAATGGCGGTTGACTGGGAATCAAAGAGAGGTGGGTTCGGATGGCTTTGCAATAATACATTTTTTTTTTTTAAAGAAGAGTATAAATCCCAAACAGGGATTTATACCCCGCCCTTCACTACTGAAAGGTGTCTCAGAACGGCTTACAATCTCCTTTCCCTTCCCCTCCCCACAACAGACACCCTGTGAGGCAGAAGAAGAAGAAGAGATTGGATTTCTACCCCGCCCTTCACTACCCAAAGGTGTCTCAGAGCGGTTTACAAACTCCTCTCCCTTCCCCTCCCCACAACAGACACCCTGTGAGGCAGGCGGGGCTGAGAGAGCTCTGGCAGAAACTGCTCTTTTTCGACAGCTCTTATCAGAACTACGGCTTGTCCAAGGTCATCCAGCAGGTGCAAGTGGAGGAGTGGGGAATCAAACCCGGTTCTCCCGGATTAGAGTCCGCACACTTCACCACAACACCAAATACTGCCAGATGTCCCCATGGCCGGCTAAGTAGCTTGGTGGGAAGCCCACAGGTGAGGACATAGAGGCCAAAGCCATTCCCTGATGTTTCCCACAAACACCTGGCACCCTGAGGTACGGTGCCTCTGAACATGGAGGCTCCATTTAATCACTGTGGCTGACAGCAACTGAGGGGTGTGTGTGGGAGAGACCGAATTTGGCTCTTAGTGTTGTAGATCAAACTTACCACATCCAGCAGAAACAGGGGGGCCAGGGAGGAGTTGGGGAGGATGGCGAAGGCTTGGAGGTCCACCGTCGGGGCAAGAGACAGGCCTTCTGGAGCAACGGCCAGAGACGGTGGAGAAGAAGGCGAGACCACGAGCTTCATGAGCCTTCCGGGGTACAATTTCTCAATCTGGGGGGGCAGAGAGCAAGACCAGCCTGTTCAGACAGCCATTTCATACTGTTCTCCTGCAGGGGGGGGGGGTGTTTCTCTGGGGAGTCAGACCATCTTTGGAAAGGCCTGCCCCAGACTTTCCAGAAGCCCTGGGTTCCAGAAATGTTCGGTGCCTGGATCCCCTCTGGGGGCAGGGCGCTCCTGGGTTAAAATTCTGTTATGGTTGCCAGCCCCCCAGGTCCCAGCGGGGGTTCCCCTGCCTTTGGGGGTTTGGATACACCACTGGTCAGCCGGCTGGCGGAGGATACCCCACCCCCAAACAGGGACGTCGCATGG
>NW_015193748.1:0-2907 GCF_001447785.1 Gekko japonicus | reverse complement strand
CCAACACAAAGGTGGTTTAAGAAGCAACACTTTCGATATTCAGGTTAAAAAACACAGAGACAAACAAAAAAAGCCTACTGTTGACAAACAGTGAAATGGACATATAAAAATCATAATGTTGAACATGGGCTGGGTGATATCTGCCTTTTGTTTAGTTTTTCGTTCAGGGGCATGCACGGTTGTATCAGGAAGGCAATGGGGAAACTGTTCTGCAGCTAGAACTCATTGTTACTACTGAAGTAGAAAAGTGCACGTGTTTGGTGTAGTGGTTAAGTGCATGGAGTCTGGGAGAACCAGGTTTGGTTCCCCACTCCTCCACTCACAGCTGCTGGGTGACCTTAGGCAAGCTATAGTTCTGTCAGAGCTGTCCTTGAAAAAGAGCACTTTCTGTCAGAGCTCTCTCAGCCCCACCTACCTCACGGGTGTCTGTTGTGGGGAGGGGAAGGGAAAGGCGATTGTAAGCAGCTCTGAGACTCCGAGTGAAGGGCGGGGTATAAATCCAATCTTCTCCTCCTTCTTCTGAAAAGCATGGTATAAAAGCCAATTCTTCTTCTTCTTGAGAGCCAGTTTGGTGTAGCGGTTAAGTGTGCAGACTTTAATCTGGGAGAACCAGGTATGATTCTCCACTCCTTCACTTGCAGCTGCTGGATGACCTTGTTCTTGAAAGAGCTCTCTCAGCTCGACCTACCTCACAGGGCGTCTGTTGTGGGGAGGGGGAGGGAAAGGAGTTCATAAGCCGCTCTGAGACTCTGAGTAAAGGGTGGGGTATAAATCCAATCTCCTCCACTTCCTCCTCCTCCTCTTCTTCTTCTTACCATCTCCTTCACGGAGCTCAGGGTGACTTGCACATAGTTTAATTCTCAGAACAACCTCCTGAAGTATGGTTATGCCATATTTTCATCACAAGGAACAAAGACAGAGAGTGTTTTTGTGTGTGTGAGAATGGCTGAAAAAAGGAGAAGAAGATGATGATGAAGAAGAAGTTTGATCTATACCCCCCTCCTTCACTACCCGAAGACGTCTCAAAGCGATTTACAATCTCCTTTCCCTTCCCCTCCCCACAACAGACACCCTGGGAGGTAGGTGGGGCTGAGAGAGCTCTGAGGTAACTGCTCCTGAGAGAACAGCTCTGAGAGAACTTGTGACTGACCCAAGGTCACACCATCAGCTACGTGTGGAGGAGTGTGGAATGAAACCCGATTCTCCCAGATTAGAGTCCACACTCCTAACCACTACAGTACACTGGTAACACAGTAAGCCTTGTGGCTGAGCAGGGTTTCAAAGCCAGAACTCCCTGGTCTCAGTGTGATGCTCTGTCCATTATACCTCCATGACTGTTTAATTCATTGGGCATCTCTGTTCTTACTTCTTTGGCATCGGTATCATTGTTCACTTCCATACGGAAGGAAGGCCGAGCGCCGAAGAATAGATTCTTTTGAACTATGGTGCTGGAGAAGACTCTTGAGAGTCCCTTGGACTGCAAGAAGATCAAATCAGTCAATCCTAAAAGAAATCAACCCTGACTGTTCCCTGGAAGGCCAGATAATGAAACTGAAGCTCAAATACTTTGGCCACCCAATGAGAAGGGAGCACTCCCTGGAGAAGACCCTGATGCTGGGAAAGATCGAAGGTCAAAGAAGACGGGGACGGCAAAGGATGAGATGGTTAGACAGTGTCATCGAGGCAACGAACATGAAGTTGAGCCAACTTCAGAGGACGGCGGAAGACCGGTGGGCCTGGCGGGATCTTGTCCATGGGGTCGCAAAGAGTCGGACTCGACTGTGCGACTGAACAACAACAACAAATCATTGTTCACAGACAGGTTGAAGCAATTTTGTTTGTTTGTTTGTTTGTAACCCTCTTTTGTCCCTAATGAGGACCCAAAGTGGCTCACAGTACAAAACATAAACAAACAATCAGCAAACGAACAACAGAAATAACCAGAAGGGAGGGAAGATTTCTGAGTGAATAGCAGGTGTTCACCATCCTCTGTCCCATCTTCCACCCAGCTCTTGGCCTCTTTCATTTAGACCTCCAGATATGTTCAGAAAACATACTGAGGACATTCGTGCACCCCCTTATTGTTGTTCAGTCACACAGTCGAGTCAGACTCTTCGCAGCCCCAGGGACCACATCACACCAGGCCCTCCTGTCTTTCGCTGTCCTCCAGAGTTTGCTTAACTTCATGTCCATTGCCTCGATAACACTGTCAAACCATCTCATCTTTTGCCATCCCCTTCTTCTTTGACTTTCAATCTTTCCCAGCATCAGGGTCTTCTCCAGTGAGTGCTCCCTTCTCATTGGGTGGCCAAAGTATTTGAGCTTCAGCTTCAGAATCCGGCCTTCCAGGGAACAGTCAGGGTTGGTTTCCTTTAGGGTTGACTGATTGGATCTCCTTGCAGTCCAGGGGACTCTCAAGAGTCTTCTCCAGCACCATAATTCGAAAGCATCTATTCTTCAGCACTCAGCCTTCCTTAGGGTCCAACTCTCGCAGCCGTACATTAGTACTGGGAATACCACCACTTCGACCATACAGACTTTTCTGGGCAGGGTGACGTCTCTACTTTTTATTATGCTTTCCAGGTTTGCCATTGCACCCCCTACTTGCTCACAGTATGCTCTTGCTCATATGCCTTGTACTCCTTAAGCCTTGCCTTATGGCATTAAAGGCTAATGAAATCTCAGTATTAGGGGTCCTACTGTGTGCCCCCAAGATGTTAAGGCATTGCCAGCCGAGAGACTTCAGATTCTCCCAATCAGGAAATGGCTTAGGGCAAAAAGGCGGTCGCTGAGTTACAGAGACGCGTCTCCCTCTTTTGCCTTTGTCTGCGGCCTCTTGACTGGCCCCGCATTTGGCTTATTCTTGCATTTGGCTTATTCACTCCGACATGCGGCACACTCGGGTCT
>NW_015193747.1:0-2613 GCF_001447785.1 Gekko japonicus | reverse complement strand
TAAAAGCCATAAGGAACTAAACAATAGATACAACCAGCTCATTGAAGATTTTCATCTAAGCGAACGTCTTTTCATGCACATAATTCTGGCTTTAGGCTGAGTGATTCTTTGTATAAGTGTAACTCTAATCTAGGTATAAGCACTTACTCTAGGGAGGGGGGGGAAGGAGAAAGATCTCTTGCCTCTTTTTCAGAGTCGTTAGGAGCCTGGACGTCTGCCTTCAGGATTCGCCACTGTAGCGAACCAAGGCAGGCGGCTTTTCTTTTCTTTTTTCTCCAGGCAGGTGGGTTTGACTCTCATTAACAGCTGTTTGAGAGCCTTTTCTGGGGGGGGGGGTTATTTCGTAAGTGTTGATTTCTTGCTGCTGTTCTTCTGATCTGCTTTTTCCCTGTAGTGGTTATAATCAGTTACTTTATCCGTATTTTAAGTGTTTTTAGCAAAGTGGGAATTAGCTTGGGGACTTATTGGGGTGGGGGAAAGGCTGTATTTTAAGCATTGAATTTAATTTAGGTAATTGATTGTGTTTTGTGATTGTGGGGATTTGCTTTTGGGGGTGGGTTTGACTCTCAGTAACAGCTGCTTGAGAGCTTTTTCTGGGGGGGGGTTATTTCGTAAGTGTTGATTTCTTGCTGTTGTTCTTCTGATCTGCTTTTTCCCTGTAATGGTTATAATCAGTTACTTTATCCGTGTTTTAAGTGTTTTTAGCAAATAGGGAATTAGCTTGGGGACTTATTGGGGTGGGGGAAAGGCTGTATTTTAAGCATTGAAGTTAACTTTGGTAATTGATTGTGTTTTGTGATTGTGGGGATTTGCTTTTGGGGGTGGGGAGGGACATTAGGCAGTAGCATCCGTCTCATTATCAAATTATACATTTAATATTAATTAATTATTTAATCCCAGGAGTAGCACTTATTTAATTGATCTGCTCTTGGGGGGGGGCAGTAGGTAGTAGCAGTAATCTTACCATTACAGTACAAATTATTAAAATTTTGATTATTTAATTTACTCCAAGAATCGCAATCACTTGCCTCTACCCATTCTGATTAACTCTGTTATTTATACTTTCTGACTATTTTAGGTCTGATATTATCAATTAATTATATCCTTAGGAAAGACATCAAGCCTTACAACCTGTAGGGCTTGTAAGGGCTGCTCACATTGTCAGTTTAAACTAAGTATTTTGTAGTGGAACCCTTGGGGGGGGGGTGACTGACACAACAGCCGTACACACACTACTGAACTAATGGTGATTGACCTGAAAGTGAACTCTGTTAATATCAGAGGCCTGAATAATCCAATTAAATGAAAAAGAGTTTTACAGCATCTGAGAAGGACGCGGCCGGGGATCATTTTTCTCCAAGAAACACATTCCAGAGATGATACTAAGGAGGTTCTGAAATCTGCCATGTATCCTCTACAATTCCAGGCCCCAGGGAATTCGAAGAGCAGGGGGGTGGCCATACTTATAGCTAGAAATATTAATTTTGTGTTGCAAACTAAAAGGATAGACCCTCAGGGCCGCTTCATTTTCATCAAGGGGTTGCTGGATGGGACCCAGATGACATTAGCTAGTATATACACTCCGAACCAAAATCAAATTAATTTCTTGAATAACACTTTCACCTCACTTAAAAGATTCACTGCTGGAGATCTCATAATAGGAGCTGATCTGAATTTTATCTCTAACGGCAAATTGGATAGATCATGGCACAAGTCATGTAGGCAGACTAAAAAGCCATCCCCTACAAAACTTTTTAAACTCTTAACCAAATTTCAGCTCTGTGATGTGTGGAGGGCACTAAACCCTGTGACCAGGGATTATACTTACTTCTCAGCTAGACATAACGTCTTTACAAGGATTGATTATATATTAACATCACAAAGTCTACTTTCATGTATACCTTCTGCCAGCATTAAACCACGATACTTGACTGATCACGCATGGCTAGAATGCACTGTAAATACAGCTTTTAATTCAAAAAAAGACATTTACTGGACGATGGATAGGAATATTTTATTAAAGGAAACGATAAAGACGTCGCTGGAAAAAGATATTTGTAACTTCTTCAAAGAAAATGCTTTGCCGGAGATCTCCTCCACGGTTTTATGGGACTCCATGAAAGCTGTATTGCGTGGTTCCATGATTGCGTCCACTGCGTACCTACATAAAGAGAAGGAACAGGTCAGGATGGACTTACTAGCTAAAATAAAAGACTTAGAGATCACACATAAGAGAACAGGGGGGAAGAAAGTGTATCGAAAGCTGCTGGCAGAACGCAAGGCTCTCGAAGCAATAGATATAAACCAAATTCAAAAGAATTTGCTTTTCCTTAAGCAGAGGACGTGGATCAAATCCTCAAAGAATATACGGATGCTTAAATGGAGGGTTAATAACAAGAGACAAGCTTCCTTCATTGGCTCGTTGAAAGGCCCCGATGGCACCACATGCTTCTCTTCGAAAGATATTGCTAATTCCTTTGCTGACTTCTTCAATGATCTGTACTGTTCAGGTAAACCTCAAATGAAAGAAATCAAATCATACCTGGCCTCTTCCCATTTCTCGCATCGTTTATCTATGGATCACGCTGCTTTCATGGAGCAACCGATTTCCTT
>NW_015193746.1:0-2882 GCF_001447785.1 Gekko japonicus | reverse complement strand
GAGTCCAACCTCCAAGGCAGCCATTTTTCACTAGGGGAATTGAACTCTGTTGGCTGGAGATCAATTAGCGGGAAATCTCCAGGCACCACCTGGAAGTTGGCAAGCTTATGAATCAAGATGAAGCTTTCCTCAAGCTTGCCCAGGCTGAGGGTACTGTATGGGGAGGTGACTGCATGGTATGTAGTGAAGCACAACTAAGGTTATGGTGAAGTTACACCTGTCTGGACATCCCCATAGCTATAATTATCCATACTCATCCCGTTACCCTTGCTATTCCCTTTCCTCCATACAGAAGGTCACCAGTTCCAGGTTGGGAAACATCTGGAGATTTTAGGGGAGCAGCCTGAGGAGGGCAGGCTTGGGAAGGGACTTCAGTGGGGTGCAATGCCATAGATTCCACCATCCAAAGCAGCCATTTGCTCCAGGTGAACTGGTCTCTGTCGCCTGGAGATCAGTTGTAAGCCCAGAAGATCTCCAGCCACCACCTGGAGGTTGGCAACCCTATCCATATAGGCGCCTGTCTACTATCTAAACTGTCTAAAGCTGTTAAACTATCTGAAACTAAAACTCTTGTTGGACTATAAGGTGTTATTGGGCTTCAATCTAACTCTCTAAACTCCTTTGGGCAGAGACTGGCTCTCTGTGCTTCTCTGTAAACTTCCAGTTACACCAGAGGCACTCTGTAAAGCACAGGTAATGTTGTGTGATCCTTTGCGTATTCCTGAAATGAATGTCTTCACCCGGGCTCTCATCAAATTCTTTTTTTCATTGCCTACCTGCCCTGCTTTCCCCCAGCGAGTTCTTGCAAACATGTTTTCTGCACCTGCGCTCCTTTGCGCGAGGCTGCCGAAACAGTCCACACCACCGCAGAGGTGGTTTTGCCACTAACACACCATTCTTATTATAAAAGGTATGATGACTTCTTCTGGCCAAATCCCAGTGGCTCTTCTAAAGATCACCTTTGAAACAAATAACAAGCGAGTGAGAAACACAGCACTTTCCTGTACTAAGCCTGCCTGGTTTTTTTGCGGATTCAAGAAATTGTTCAAGCAAAATGAAAAGGTGCAATAATGGTCTGTAAAGCTGAGGTTTCCCTTTTTGGGGGGTGTGGTCTGGAAGGCTCTGGAAGCAGAGAGCCAACCGGTCAGTTTTCAAAAAATGATCTGCATGACAATACCTGTTCAGGTGTTCACAATCATCTGATATGCACGTAGAGAGGGAAACAGGTTCCAGCCTGCTGGCCATGCCCTTGGACATTCACGCAGACAGTCAGACTTCCACAGCAAGCCACACATATGTGCATGACGGATTTTCTGGGGGCCAGACACCACCCCACAGGATTCTTCCCATCATCCCACAATTCCCAACCTATACTCCTCACCAGGCTTCCCAGTGGATAATAAAAAAGCGGAAGAGATAGAATGTAGGCCACCCAAACCTGGATCTATAACTTAATTAGGGTTGCCATCCCCCAGGTGGGGCTAGGGCTGGCAGGGGGAACTCTGCCCCCATCAGGCCAATGTGCCCGGTGCAATGATATCACCCAGTGGTGATGTCATCGTGTTGGGCACATCACAGGCTGACGCTCTAGCAATCAGGCTGAAAAATCTATGGCACCATAGAGTTCCCAGGCTGATTGCTAGAGAATCGGGCTGCGACATGCCCAACGTGATGATGTCACTTCCATGTACGTCATTGCGGTGTGTGCGCGCAAATGTTCTGGGACTGGACCAACTATCACCCGCTTTAAACTGTGAGTGACTTGGCACCCCTAGGTGGGACCTGGAGATCCCCTGGAATTAAAGTGGATCTCCAGATCTTGATTAGTACCTTTGATGGAAGAGACACATATCCAGGCACATTGGTTTTTCTTTCTTTCTATGTGAATTGAGTAATTTTAACGTTACATTAAACACATATGCAGCCGGGTTGGAATCTCTACTTTGCCATGGTAACTTGCTGGGTGACCTTGGACCAGTCCACTCTCTTTCTCAGCCTAACCTACCTTACAGGGTCCTTGCCATGGGAATGATAGTTAAGGCTTTCTATGGTTCTTAACCAACACTGAACCATTGTTTCAGAACTGTTTGATGTAGGGATACCTCTCCCAACCTTTGATGGGGCGCCATTGGTGCCAGCGCTGGAGGTTAGGAGTTTGGGAGTGCTCTTGGACACCTCCTTAATGACGGAGGGCCAGGTAGCAGCCACTGTGAAGTCTGCCTTTTACCATCTACTGCTGATCAAGCAGTTGGTTCCCTTCCTTGAACGCAATGACCTGGCGATAGTGTTCCATGCAATGGTCACCTTGAGAATGGGTTGTTGTAATGCTCCCACAGGGTGTCTGTTGTGGGGAGGGGAAGGGAAAGGAGTTTATAAGCCACTCTGAGACACCTTTGGGTAGTGAAGGGCAGGGTATAAATCCAATCTCTTCTTCTTCCTCCTCCTCCTCTCTCTACATGGGGCTGCCCTGGTCTGAAATCCGGACTCTGCAGCTGGTGCAGAATGCAGTGGCTAGTCTTTTGTTGTGTCTTCCCGTACGGGAACACAACCAGCTGTGGCTTCCGGTTTATGGCAACACGCTAGCGGACGCATCTCCCGGACCTCCCGGGGATGTGATCTGTGCACCAGCGGATAGGAGAGGGGGCAACTGGTCACCACCCTCCGGGAGCCTTAGCAAAGGGCTCCTAACCATGGGGATTTTGAAGGGTAGCCTCTTCTCCAGCACATTGCTGGGGAATTGAGGTGCTCTTCCGCCCCGATGGTCCTGCCGCTGAGTGTCCGTATGGAACTAGAGCTGCTGAACTGGGCAAGCATCAGAGATTGGGCATTTGAAACGTATTCTGAGTGAGGCTGTAAGACCAACAATGAACTGTGGGTTGAGT
>NW_015193745.1:0-2759 GCF_001447785.1 Gekko japonicus | reverse complement strand
TTGACTCGCTTCTGATGAAGTTATGATACAAAAGCAAGCAAAAGCTGGCTGCTGCAATTCTTTGGCTGTTAGCAGCAACTAGTGTACTGTTTGAGACTACTGTAATGTTTGTATATCATTAAGTTTCACAATTCTGTATATCACTGAGATATTGTATGGCTTTGGTTTGTATGCCTTGTTGATGTTTTGTATACTTAGAAATAGTTTTCAAGTATAAAAGTGATTGTATTAGCATACATACTTAAGTGTTTGAGTGGATCCATCATCCAGCTGTTAGGGCACGGGAGGAGAGGCAGGGGCGGCTGCCAGCGTGCCTGGCCAGCGAGGGAGGCAGTGGTGCCACGCAGCCCGCAGGAGCGCCCTTGTATAGAAATTTTGCTTTATGCTTTCTATAATCACATGCCTTCTCCTGTGATTACATTCTGATGACATGCTGTGTCTGTTTCCTGTTGCAGGCCAAAGGGTCCAGGGCAGATCAAATGGCCCGAACTACCTCAATAGCCATGCCATAAACCCACATTCTTTCACACTTCCATGCTAAAAGCTAGACTTTAAGGCTACGTCACTGTAGGCAATGGAGAAAGCTGGAAACTGGGTCACCTGAGTGCAGGCAGGGTCCCCAAACTTCTAGCCTATCCCCACACGCAGCTATGGCAACCAGAAATTGGCCACATACCCCTGTCCACTCATGATTGGCTGAATGGCCACAGCTCATCATGATTAGATTGGGGTATAATTGATTGATCCCAATGGGAGTGAGCTCTCTTCTCTTCTTCTCTTGCTCTCTCCTCTCCTCTTGCCATTGCCTGTTTTATGGCACCTGAAATGCTGTCTCTTGGGAGACAAAGAGCTGCTTTGTGAATTGGATCACATGCTTGAGAAATGGGATTTCTCTTCAAAATCCCTTGGTACCTTGGACTAATTTGGACTGATGGATGTTCCTGAATTTGGTAACTATGAATCTTTAATGTGTAGTTAAGGCAAATCGCCCTAGGCTTGTTATTTTTGTAATCCCTTATAGTCTGTTTGCTAAGCTCTGTACTGAATAAAGATCCTTCGTATTTGTAAATTGTCTCTGAGGTTGTTAACTTGAATTCTAGGCCTAAATCTTGTGCCTAATGCTCACCACTCCAGCTACCATTGGATGGTAAAAAGGGTGCATCTCTGAGTAGAGTTACTAGTGTGTTCTGTCCCAGATGCCAACTAAGTGCTGGAATCTCTTCCCTTAGGAAAGGCAGGGACTAGTGAAAAGAGATTCTGGTGGCAAATTGTTCTGAAAACCATAGAGGGTATAGCCTACCTCTTGGTTTGTTGTTTAATGTGTTGAAGTGCTGGGTTCCCTCACATTCCTGGACTGGACTGAGTGGGTAAAACCTGTACAGCCCTCCATTGAGCCAGGGGGCCGCGGCCCATGGCAACACCAGCAGCAGCAGCTGGGAGGAGCGCCGGGGCTGGGAGGAGCTCTGCCGGCTGCAGGAGGAGGATGCGTGGCGGTGGCAGCATGACAGGGCCCAGCGCTGTAGCTGGCCGGCGGAGGAGCAAGCGAGGGGTGGGGCCGCCTCTACCTGGCTCATGCCGGAGACTCAGGTGGGCTTCCTGGCCGAGCGGCTGTGCCAGATCAAGGGGCGGCTGCAGCAGGGAGCGCCCACCGACTTCGCTGTGATGGTCTCCAGGCCTTGCCGGGAGGTTGGCATCTGCATTTGCCTAGAGCGCAGGACAACCTCAGGCTGGCCCTGTCCATCATAGTATTTTTGCCCCAGGCTTGTTATTTTGGGGGTACCCACTTTCAGCCAGCCGATTTGGGAAGGAAATCCTCTCTTAAGATCCTCTTGAGGAACTCTCCAGCCTTTCTTTGGATGCAAGGCTGTTGTCTGCCTCCACCATAGGCTATTTTTTAAAGGAGGATAATTATAAATGTACATGGGCAAAACATATAGATAACAAGCTGGAGAGGATTGGTCTTGCCCCTACTGTGCTTAACAATGTAAACTATCAAGAAGCATCCAGGGGAAGGGTGTGCTTTCAAGGCTGGCAACAGAGAAATTAAGATCTGGCCCCTTCCAGAGTCTTCCAGAGAGCCAGTCTGGTGTAGTGGTTAGGAGCACGGACTCTAATCTGGGGGAACCGTGTTTGATTCCCCATTCCTCCACATGCAACTGCTGACCTGATCCAACATTGGGGCATAAATCTATCCTCCTCCTCCTCCCATCCCACCTTTGCCTCAAGCCAGGACACTTTCTCTGGCTGATGGCCGGAACACTGGGATGGCCGGACCAGTTGCCTCTGGTCAAGCAGCAGGACAGGCATCAAAATGCTGTATTGTGGTCCAGCACTTTGACATATGTCTCATCATGATGGATGCAATTCGCACCTTTGGCACCTATGAAAGATCCTTACCCAGAGAGGCCACGCTCCCATAGTTCTCCACCATGACCTCCTGGTACAGAGCTCTTTGGCCTGGATCCAGCAGGGCCCACTCTGCCGCGGTGAAAGACACGGCCACCTCCTCAAAGGAAAACGGACACTGGAAGAAAAAGCAGATTTCCTCGTCATAGATCGTGCCAGGCAGAGATTAAACACCGGAAGGGGGAAGTCTCGGAGGGTACACCTTGCAGAAACTGCAGGAGCAAAAGCCCCCCTGAGAAAGGAGGGGGGACCCAGGCTGTCCCCTGCTCAAATCCCCTACCTGGACAGGAGGTGCAGCAGCCATTTCCACCTCTCTGAAAGGACGATGGCTCAACAGCGTCTCTCCACTGCCT
>NW_015193744.1:0-2808 GCF_001447785.1 Gekko japonicus | reverse complement strand
TGCTTCTAGTTAAACATACATAGGATTGTGGTAACTTAATGGCACTCTGCACATGTTCTCAGTCATTTTCTTTCCCAAACGTTCTCAAAATGATCAAGATGGGTAGCTGTGTTAGTCTCTCCGTAGCAGTAGAAAAGAGCAAGAGTCCAGTAGCACCTTAAAGACTAACAAAATCTGTGGCAGGGGATGAGCTTTCGTGAGTCACGGCTCACTTCTTGAGATACAGCTAGAATGGGAGTCCATCTATCCTATTAAGACTTGAAAGCAAAGAGGCTGCAGTTCCTGAAAGTCCCTTTTCTAGAACTAGTGAGGCTTAATCTGGTTTGGGCTGGTTGTAAGGGATTGCTTGGTGATAAGGGAACGGCTTCAACTTCACATGTACCCAAAGACCTCTTTGCTTTGTTTTATTTTACAACATAGAAAATTAATGATTGAGCTAGAGTTTTTGGTGAATTATGAATCGAAGTGAGACCTGCTGTGCACATATCCTTCTTAGTCTCAGAAACCCTCCCTTTCTGTTCGGAGAGTTTGAGGAGGAGGAGGGTAGGGTTGCCAGTCTCCAGGTAGCTCCTGGAGATCTTCCACTTTTATACCTGATCTACAGACAACAAAGATCAGTCCCCTGGAGAAAATGGCTGCTTTGGAGGGTGGTCTCTGTCTCATTATACCCTCCCAAGGTCCCTCCCCTTCCTATACCCCATCCTCCCCAGGCTCCACCCACAAAATCAGCAGGTATTTCCCAACTGAGAGCAGGCAAGCCTAAGGGGCGGGGTATCCCGCCCTATATTGGGTATCCCTGCATTAGAAACAGCAAAAAAAATACACAATACAAAATCCTTGGCTTTAGGACATGGGCTCCTGACCTTTTTTAAAAAAAACAATAAAATTAAATACAATGTGAAATACAAAACAGAGAATAAAAATTTCAATTTATCCATACATGACCTGACTCACTATTATATGTTCTAGCACAGACTCATCTTTAAAAAAACCTCCCCATTTAGCTACGAAGGAGCCATCTGGGAGGGACAGGCTTTGAGCTTCCACCCTGAGACATTTTCAGCACGGGAAACAGCAGTACGGTGGCCCGTTGGCCCCTTCTTCTGGCTTCACAGGGGATGGACATGTGGTCACAGAGATAGGGTCAAACGGGGGCCCTGGTGCTGTTTCAGGTGGTGAAAACGCTTGGGAGGGAAGTTTGAAGCCTCTCCGTCCCCTGTGCTCCATTTGTAGGCGGAGAGCTTTTTAAACATGACAGGCTGGGAATCCTTGTCCTGCCACATGAGTTAAGCTTTAAGAAACTACGGCGGTGCTTAAATGTTTTAGTATAATTGCAGGTAGAATGGGGACAAAAGCAGAATTAATAGGCTCTGGCTCCACCTACTGTTCGCTGCTCTGCCCCACCAGCCCCAGTGGGAGCCAGAGAAAGGAACAGAAGAACACAATTCCTTCAGGCCCCTTTAGCCCTGTGAGAACCAGCAAGGCTAAAAGGAGTGCAAAGGAGCCAACCTCTGCTCCCGCATGGTGCTGCTAGAAGCTGCTTCCTATATAAGACAGGAAATTGCCCCAGAGGTCTCTGCATCACTGGCAGGAGCAGCTCTGATCGGTAGGGTTGCCAACCTCCAGGTGGTAGCTGGAGATCACCTGGCATTAAAACAATTCCAGGTGACAGAGATCAGTTCATCTAGAGAAAATGGCCGCTTTGGAAGGTGGACTCTGTGGCATTCTACCCCACTGAAGTCCCTCCCCTCCCCGAACCCTGCCCTCCTCAGATCCACCCCCCAGATCTCCAGGTATTTCCCATCCCAGAACCTTGGTGGATTCCCCACTATGCCAACCCTTTACACTGGCCCCTTTTTGCTATGATGCTTTTATTGTTGGATATAGTTCCTGGGTGTGTGTTATGCTTCCCGTGGGCAGGTTTTACGGTACTTCTATGCTCCCTTTTTAATTGTGTGGTTGGTATTGTACGATGTCCTAGCTCTTTAGGACTTTATCATTCTGTTCGTGCAATTTTAGGTCAGTGTTGTTTTTGTTTACTGATTTGTTAGCTATGTGGATGCAAGAATTAATGCTACATCCACACTTATCAGCTTTATTTTGATTGTGTGTGTGTGTGTGTGTGTAAAGTGCCGTCAAGTCACAGCTGCCTTATGGTGACATCTCATAGGGTCTTTGAGTCAACCAGTGTACAGGGCTGATTTGCTATTGCCTGCCTCTGCACAGCAACCCTGGACGTCTTGGTGGTCTCCCATCATAATACTAACCAGGGCTGACCATGCTTAGCTTCTCAGATCTGATGAGACTGGGCTAGCTTGGCTATCTAGGTCATGGCTTAACAGAATAATACCAGTGCTCTAACTGGAAATCTTTGAACACATTGAGCTCTACCTTTTTTTTTCAGGTCTGTTTCTAACTGCGCTTAAAACTCATTCCCCTCTACATTTTCATTACTTTTTCTTCCCCCTCCATCATAGTTGACAAAGCGCCATCCCTTTACTCTCAGTGCCACAAAAATACTAGTCACTAACCACTGTGCACAGTTTTAGCTGTGTACTCAAACTAAAACCCTCCAAAGGTACCTTCTGAATCAGGACAAGCCAGAGCAAATGTTTTCTTTATTCCCTCTGGATCCACCCCAACATCATGCAGGCATTCTGTCTCCAAACAAAAAAATTCCTGAGGCAGGCTGGTAATGGCATTCACTTGGCCTTAGCTCAGTTCAGGCAGAAACTAGCAAAGCCACAGACGCATCGGCCCCCATTGACACAAACTCGTGTGGTTGTTACAGATATTAATAGACATAGT
>NW_015193743.1:0-3188 GCF_001447785.1 Gekko japonicus | reverse complement strand
AGTTAACAAGTAGAACACATTAATTTACAAAAAAAAAAACCACAGGTTTTTGCAGTGTGTATATATTTGTTATTTGACTCTTCTAACACTGCAGTTCGGGTTGCTTAAAGCTCCAGATGGGGCCTGGAGTCCCCCTGGAATTACGAGTTCCAGTGTTCCCTCTAAGCTGAGTTAGGGTGAGCTAGCTCACAGTTTTTTAGCCTCCGGCTCACGCATTTTTGTCTCAGCTCAGGAAGGAGGGCTCCAGAGCAAACTAATTTATGCAGCAGCCAAATCGCTCGCTCACAACTTTAATGCCAGTCACTCACAAAGTGAGTTTTTGCTCACAAGACTTCACAGCTTAGAGGGAGCATTGATTACAACTGATTCCAGACTACAGAGATCAACTCCTTTGGGGGGGAAATGGGCACCTCAGAGGGCAGATGCTCTGGTATACCATAGATTTTAGGTGAAATCCCTCCCAAAATTCCCCTCACCCTTCAATCTCCAGGAACTCCCAGGCCAGAGTTGGACACCACATATCTGGGGGTTATCCAGCCAAGCATACCTGGAGCGCACACTACCCATAAACCTCCTAATTCATGCTCTTGCCATGTTGTGTGAAATGGGCACAGCATATGCCTGAATCAGATGGCATGGTGACTGTACATATTGGGAGAATGGCAAGTAGTGTGCATTCCTGGTGCATGCGGTTGGGTGCCCTCAAACCATAACATTGGGGGAAAGTCTGTATATGCTATTCTAAACGCGTAATTGCACACACACGCCCAATTATCATGGGCAGGGGTCATTTTACTTTAAGGGGGGAGAACTCTGTGTTAGAAAAAAGTTGAGGGTGCCTGTGAAGGAAGTGAGCTTGCCCACTGACGGCACAAACCACTAGGGGTGGCACTGGGGTAGCTAACCTTGGCGGGGGGGGGGGCGAATCAGCATAATAACACAATTACAGCAGATCTCCAGACTACAGAGTGATCAATAGATTCACTGGTATGGTAAGACCAGGGCTTTTTTTGTAGAAAAAACCCAGCAGGAACTCATTAGCATAATAAGCCACACCCAACAGCAGAAACTCATTAGCATATTATGACACCCCGACAGCACAGCTCATTAGCATATTAGGCCACACCCCCATGCCTTCCCTTGACTTGCCTGGGCAAGCTGGCCCTTGGACAGGCCAGGGAAGTCACGGGGAGGCATTTAAATGTCTCCCTGATCCTTCCAGGGCCCCCCCTGACCCACCCACCTCAGAGTCACCGGAGGGGTGTCGCTCTCCAGGCCTTCCCTCTGTAGCCACGCACAAAGAGGTTTTGGCTGTAGTGGACGTGGCCAACTCTGAAGCCAGCCGGAACTCCGTTCCTGTGCGTTCCTGCCAAAAAACAGCCCTGAAGCCTATATTCTGCTGTCTATATGGTCTATATTCTATTGTCAGCGTGCACTAAAGGCTATACGCAGCTGAGATTCTTTGTTCTATGTGGGCTGGCAAAGTCACAGAGTTCCACAGAGTTCCACTTTTCAGTTTCAAACTCATAAAGACTTCTTTATTTCGGGAACTCCATTCTAGATAGTAAAGAGGCGAGACAGGGGTAGAACCTAGCTAAACTACCTACGATGGATGCAGATGCGGACATGTGTGTCTAGCATGTCATTGTTGTTGTTCAGTCGCAGTCAAGTCTGACTCTTCGCGACCCCATGGACCACATCATGTCAGGCCTTCCTGTCTTCCATCGTCCTCCATAGTTTGCTTAATTTCATGTTCATTGCATCAGTAAGACTGACTAACCATCTCATCCTTTGCCGTCCCCGTCTTCTTTGACCTTCAGTCTTTCCCAGCATCAGGGTCTTCTCCAGTGAGTGCTCCCTTCTCATTTGGCCACCAATTTGAGCTTCAGCTTCAGTATCCGGCCTTCCAGGGAACAGTTAGGGTTGATTCCCTCTGCACTGGTTTTTTCCCCTCCAGTGTATTCTAAGAAATCCAGGCCCGCACATGCAAGACTGACACATTTGGGAACAGGGAATCCCCTAGCCCAGTGGTGGCGAACCTATGGCACGGGTGCCAGAGGTGGCACTCAGAGCCCGCTCTGTGGGCACGCATGCCATCACCCCAGCCAGGCCCAGACCGTCATTAAAGTGCTGAATTCTCTGCCAAATAATTTTAAGTAAATGAAAGCATTTGGGATTGCGTTCCTTACTTTGTTTGGATCATCTTAAGTTAATATATGAGTTATTTTTTTCTAAAGTAAAACCTCAGTATTTAGGTTAAATTGCCGTGTTGGCACTTTGCGATAAGTAAGTGGGTTTTGGGTCGCAGTTTGGGCACGCGGTCTCTAAAAGGTTCGCCATCACTGCCCTAGCCCTTTATATTTACTGATTCCTCCTTATGCTCTCTCTGGCTTTTTTAAAAGTTTGCCTGAGCGGGAGGACACATCCTCTTACGTCTTTGGAGAAGGAGGGAAAGAAAACAGAAGAGGGAGGGAGCATCAACCTAAAGAGAGAGGCGGAAATGGGGGAGCAGCACTTAAATACCCGCAGGAACCATTCTACTTTAGAAAGTATTAGCGATTCGAAAGCGGGTGAGAACAAAGAATCGCAGCAAAGGGAGTTTTGGTAGCTGCAGGGCGACAGCGTGCTGGAAGTGTTCTGAATGCAGGTTCCTGTAAAACAAATGCAGAAGTGAGAAAAAGCCCTGACACAAACTGGTTGTGAAAGCGGGGAGGAATGCAAAATGGAAGAACAGGATGCAATCAGAAACCAAGGCAAAATATGGCTGGAGAAAGGGCCTAAGAAACAGCATCTGGTCCTTCTCTTCCAACACAGAGATCAGTTGCCCTGGAGAAAATGGCTCCTTTGGAGGGTGGAGTCAAGGACATTATAACCTGCTGAGGTCCCTCTCCTCTCCAAACCCTGCCCACCCTGAAATCTCCAATTCTTTCCCAATCCAGAGCGGGCAACCCTAGCTGGTGGATGGCCCCAGGCAGAGCTGAAAGGGATCTCTCCCTTCCATACAATGGTTTTGCCCCCCACCCTGCGAAAACACGTGTTCTGATACAGCCAGGAAGGCAAATCGGTCAAACCTTTCCCAGCATGCAGCTGTGCCCACATCATAACAACTGTTCACATGGGGGGAATTCAGAGTCAGAAAAAGCTAAAAAGGATAACTAGGGCCCCGTCCACACGAGAGGATTAGGGCC
>NW_015193742.1:0-2996 GCF_001447785.1 Gekko japonicus | reverse complement strand
TTATTATTTCTGGCAGTCTCATTATAAATAAGAACATAAGAACATAATTAATTAATAAAAAGCAAATTTGCATATTTCCCAGTAAAAACATGTAATATTTGTTCCCCTCATCATCTTAGTTGCCCTCCTCTGCACTTTTCCCAGGTTCTTCTGGCAACAGCCACGGGTCAATGTTCCCTCTAAGCTGTGGAGTCTTGTGAGCAAAAGTTCTCCTTTGTGAGTTGCTGGCATTCAAGTTCTGAGTCAGCGATGTAGCTGCTGCATCAATTAGTTTGCTCTGGAGCCCTCCTCCCTGAGCTCAGACAAAAATGTGTGAGCCGGAGGCTAAAAAACTGTGAGCTAGCTCACACTAACTCAGCTTAGAGGAAACACTGGCTTCAGTGGTGAAGCTGGCTTTTTCCGCCTCGAGCTCCGGCTTGTTCAGCTCGGTTGCTCCGGCAACAACAGAGGCGGGCAGGGCGATTGTTATGAAAACTATCTGTCATCAGACGCCTAAACAGAGAGTTGCCTAAAATGAACTCTCGTCTTGGCTGTGTGGGGCCAGGCAGTTACGTAACCCGCATTTTGCCCCGAGAAGGCATGTTATGATCACCCTGCGTGCACTTTGCTCCTGCCCCGCCTCTCCCATTAACTTTGAGGTAAACAATTCCATTTGCAGAAATCGTGCTGCGTGTACACCGGTCCTTTTTATCGCCCCCCTGCAAAAAACAATCTGTTAGAAACTGGCTCGTGACTCATAGCTGAACTGTACTGGGGAGGTTTGTATTTTTAAAATATGTGCGTGTGTGAGTGTGTGTGCACGCACCTGGAAGTCATGGCAAACCCTGGTGACTGACCCCTACTGGAGGCCTGCAGGATGTTTAGAGAGGTGGCTGAATAAAGCCTGCCCCCGCCTCCCGACTGCTGGTATTCCAAGGAGGTCTCCCATCCAACTACTTGCCAGAGTCGACCCTGCTTAGCTTCTGAGATCTACAAGCAGGTAGGGGGTTGTAGTACAAATAAGCTAGAAGAAATAGAACTACTGCAAGTATGCAATAAGTGGTTGTAAAAATACTAGTCTTCCAAGCGAGTACAAAATTACAAAATATACAGTTAACAGCAACGTTTTGTATTCCAGATGATATATAGATGGACGAAATTCCCCGGAGTTGGTGTTCCGTTTCGTGATGACTTCCTCATACATCAAAACTGTAAGATTGTTTTTTGTTAGGATGGCCTTGACCTTGTCCAGGGAGGGGTGGAGTCCGGCGGCGTCAACCGCGAATCCCAGGAGCTCCACGCGCGGTACGCCGAGGCGACACTTCTCCCGCTTGACCTTGAGGCCCGCCGAGTCGAAACGATGGAGCACCGCCCGTAGTCGGTCCGCAAAAGACGAGGGGTCCGGGGCTGCGATCAACACGTCGTCTAGAAACGGTTGAACTCCGGGGATTCCTTTAAGGAGGGAATCCTTAAATGATTGAAATATCCCGGGCGCGACTGAGACCCCAAACTGTAGGCGGTGTACCTTGAACGCCCCCTTGTGCGTAGCAATGGTTTGTGCCTCGGCAGTAGCGGCATCAACCGGTAGCTGTTGATATGCCTGCACTAAGTCCAATTTGCCAAATACCCGGGCCCCAGCCAAAGCCGCTAGCACATGGCTCACCATCGGCACGGGGTATGCGTGAGCCTGCAGGGCTTTGTTTAAGGTGCATTTGTTGTCCGCGCAAATGTGCTCGTCCCCGTTCGGCTTAACGGGGGTAACTATCGGTGTCTCCCATCGGACCGATGCGACCGGTTCCAGGACCCCTTGTGCCACGAGGCGGTCCAGCTCCGCCTCAATTTTCGGTTTCATGGCGATCGGCGGTAGCCGGGCCTTGATGCGGATCGGCCGCACCACTGAGTCTAGGTCCAAGGATATGGGGGGCCCGGAATAATGTCCCAGTGTGCCATCGAAGACTCGGGGAAATTCCGCGCACACCACGCCAAAGTCCTGTGCCCCAAGAGTCCCAGGGCCTCGAACCATGAGAGTCTGAGGAGGCTGTCGAGGGGCCTATCGACTACTAGCAGGTCAAGGGTGCCCTTAAAGTCCTGGAACTGCACCCGGAACTTGCCCCAGCCCCGCACCGCCACGGGGTTCTTATTGAAGTCCCGTAACTGAAAACCCCGTGACTTCTGAAGGTGGGGCCCTCCCCGGGGACACAGCGCGTGGAACGTATCTGCGGAGATAATGGAGTAGGTCAACCCGGTGTCGATCTCCATGCGGCAGGGGGACCCCTCAATCAGGACTGTGACATGCATTTTTCGGGGACCGTCGGGGGGCAAGTTACAGACCTGGTGTTGCGGGAGGGTAGCCGAGACTGAGTGGAGGTCGCTGGGGTGCACCGGTGAGGTCTGATGCGCTTTCGGGCGGAGTCCCTTGGAGCGGCAAACCTTGGCGATGTGTCCCGATTTGTTGCAGGCTCGGCAGACTGCGGCCCGGAACCGGCACGATTTGCGCTCATGGCCTTCCCCGCAGCTGGCACACGGAGCTGGTGCGGCTGAAGCTTTGCCCGGTTTGGAAGGCGCGGACCGTTGGCGAACCTGTAGGACGTCGTCCTCATCCGAGGCGTCGGAGCCGATGGTTGCTTGAGTGCGGTGGACTGCCTTGGCGCGGCGATCCTTGTGGGCCTTCTCGTATGCGTAGGCCTCCTGGACCGCTTTGTCCAGGTCGAGGTCGTCCTGGCTGACCAGCTTCCGATGGAGTTTGGGCTCACGCAGGCCCACCAGGAATTGAGTCAGCAGGGTGTCCTCCAGGCTTGAGAAGGCGCAATTTGTGGCTGCCTGCCGGAGCCCCGCCAGGAAGTCGTAGGCTGACTCATCTCTGGCCCTTGTACCCTCACGCAAAAGTCCATGCCCTCTGCGAACTTCGTGGGTTTGGGCGAAAGGTGGTCGGTCAGCGCCTTCACCAGCACAGGGTAGGGCTCCTCCGTTGTCTTTTGGGGAGCGATAAGGTCCTTGAGGAGTAGGACGGTGCTCAT
>NW_015193741.1:0-6471 GCF_001447785.1 Gekko japonicus | reverse complement strand
CATAACAAATGAGTTCGACACCCATGCCTAAGATCAGCCTGCAAGTCCAGTGGAGTGTATTCAACCATTATGGCGTGGGCTCTGAAAGGCAGGTTTCAAAAGTGAAAGGCCACCGAAAACTCCCACCGTCTCCAGCCTCTTGAGCGGGCACTCTGTTCCCCAGCTCCGTCTATACAGCAGGACACAGAGTTCTCGGAGGGCTATTTAGCTTCTGTTCACGTCGGTGTACGACATGCTGTTCTTCTGCCGATTGCCCTGCATGAGGCCTTCTCCGCAAAAAAAAAAAAAAGTGCAGCTTTTTGCTTCTTGATGTGCCAAGATTAAAAACGGGTCTCTGGTCTGAGAAATTGCTGCATTTGGGGTTTTTTTAAATCTTTTCCCTCTGAGCAGCAGCTTGGATGCTTAACACTCACACGCTGACAGGACAGAATATAAGTTCAAGTCCCTGGTTTAGCTGGGTGGGTTTCATAGAATCATAGAATGTTAGAGTTGGAAGGGACCTTGCAGGTTATCTAGTCCAACCTCCTGCACTCTGCAGGAGCAAAAGCCGAAAGACAGCCCTACATACCTACAACATACCCGAAAGATGGTCGTCCAGCCTCCGCTTGAAAACGTCCAGCGAAAAAGCATCCACCACCTCCCGATTTATGTAAGACCATTTCCTCAGTAATGAAATTCCCCCCCTTACATTTTTTAAACTGCGCATTATGTGAAACTTTTTCCATAGTAGATTTTTCCTCACCAGGCACAAACCCAAAGTTTTCTTCTTCTTACCCATGTTTTTGGAACTCGCTAAAACTGGGGATTCTAAAAATGTAGGGTAAGAAGGAGAAAACTTCGCGTTTGTGTGCCTGGTGAGGAAAAATCTACTGCGGAAAATTTCATATAACTCGCAGTTTTAAAGACGTCAATGCTGGGAATCTTACTACTGTGGAAATAGTAAGGGAGTTTCTCTCTCTCTCTCTCTGACTTACAGACCCCTTAACCAACCTCACAGGGCCATTGTGAGGGTAAAAGGTAAAGGTAAAGGTTCCCTTGCTCGAAAGCCAGTCGAATCCGACTCTAGGGTTGCAGTGCTCATCTCCATTTCAAAGCCGAAGAGCCAACGATGTCCGAAGACGTTTCCGTGGTCATGTGGCCGGCATGACTAAACACCAAGGCGCACGGAACGCTGTTACCTTCCCACTGAAGTGGTACCTATTTATCTACTTGCAATGTCTTGCTTTTGAACTGCTAGGTTGGCAGGAGCTGGAACTAGAGATGGGAGCTCACTCCCTCATGCGGCACCCGGGTCTCGAACTGCTGAACTACTGACCTTCCACAGCCTGCAGTTCAGCGTCTTAACCACTTGAGCCACCGCAGCACAATCTTACTGTGTGGTACCCTGCAATCTCATAGGAAGAACAAAGCACCAACGTTTACTGATACCTACCCAGACCTGGGACATTCAACTTGCTCTACCTACGTTCACTCCATTATCTTTACGCCAGCCCTGCAAGATTGACCACTATTTCTGACCAAGCACCTTCCCCCAAGTTCTTGACCATGCTCTCAGGCTGAACAAACGGGAACGGGACAAACAACACCCAGCAACCAAACGGTATCTATTGTGGTGTTCAAACTGGACAGGAAATGAGCCGTTTGATTTGAAGGCTGCTGCTGCATAGTGGTCAGAGTGCAAGTGGGGTGACCGGGTCTGATTTCCTCCCTCAACCATGGAAGCCTGCCGGGTGCCCATCACAATCTTTCAGCATAGCCTTCCCTCACAAGGCGGTGGTTCTGAGGATTAAGTAGAGGGAGGGGGGAAATAATGTGAAAGGCAGCTTCGGGTCCCCAGTCGCGAAGGAAAGGGGGATATTAGGAAAAAATTCACCTGCAAAATAATGAGTAAACTGGACACAGCAGGTCAATGAGATATCCTTTATCCCATTCTGAGAGTTCATATGTAAAAGCGTCCCCCCACACACACACACAGCTCATAAGAACCTAAGAAGAGCCCTGCTGGATAAGAACATAAGAGACGCCAATGTTGGATCAGGCCAAAGGCCCATCCAGTCCAACACTCTGTGTCATACAGTGGCCAGAAATACCAGTGCCATCAGGAGGTCCAGCAGTGGGGCCAGGACATTAGAAGCCCTCCCACTGTTGACCCCCCCCCAAGCACCAAGAAGACAGAGCATCACTTGCCCCAGAGCCCCTAGCTATACCTTGTGGCTAATAGCCACTGATGGACCTCTGCTCCATATGCTTATCTAATTCCCTTTTGAAGCCGTCCATGCTTGTAGCACCCACCACTTCCTGTGGCAGTGAATTCCATGTGTTAATCACTCTTTGGGTGAAGAAGTACTTCCTTTTATCCGTTCTAACCCGACCGCTCTGCAGTTTCATGGAGTGCCCACGAGTTCTTGTATTGTGAGAAAGGGAGAAAAGTACCTCTTTCTTTACCTGCTCTTTCCCATGCATAATCTTATAAACCTCGATCATGTCACCCCTCAGTCGTCTTTTCTCCAAGCTAAAGAGCCCTAAGCGCTTTAACCTTTCCTCATAGGGAAAGTGTTCCAACCCTTTTATCATTCGAGTTGCCCTTTTCTGCACTTTTTCCAAAGCTATAATATCCTTTTTAAGGTGTGGTGACCAGAACTGCACACAGTATTCCAAATGAGGTCTCACCATTGATTTATATAGGGGCATTATTATATTGGCTGATCTGTTTTCAATACCCTTCCTAATAATCCCCAGCATAGCATTGGCCTTCTTTATTGCAGTCACACACTGTCTCGACATTTTCAGTGAGTTATCCACTACAACTCCAAGATCTCTCTCTTGCTCAGTCTCTGCCAGTTCAGACCCCATCAATGTGTATTTATATTTAGGATTTTTGGCTCCAATGTGCATCACCTTGCACTTGGCCACATTGAACCCCATTTGCCATGTTGACGCCCACTCGCCCATCCTTGACAGATCCCCTTGGAGTGCCTCACAATCCTCACTGGTTTTCACCACCCTGAACAACTTTGTATCATCCGCAAATTTAGCCACTTCACTGCTTACTCCCATCTCCAAATCATTAATGAACAAGTTAAAAAGCAGTGGACCAAGTACTGATCCCTGCGGTACCCCACTGCTTACCACCCTCCACTGAGAAAATTGCCCACCTACACTCACTCTCTGTTTTCTATGAACTAGCCAGTTTTTGATCCATAAAAGGACTTGTCCTTCTATCCCATGATTTTTGAGCTTACTTAGGAGCCTTTGATGAGGAACTTTATCAAAAGCTTTCTGGAAGTCAAGGTAAATAATATCTATTGGATCCCCCTTGTCCACATGTTTGTTCACCCCCTCAAAGAACACTAACAGGTTAGTGAGACAAGATCTTCCCTTACAGAAACCGTGCTGAGTCTGCCTCAATAGGTTTTGTTCATCTATGTGCCTACTAATTCTTTCCTTAATAATGGTTTCCACCAATTTACCCGGTATCGACGTCAGACTGACTGGCCTGTAATTTCCCGGATCTCCTCTGGAACCCTTTTTAAAGATGGGAGTGACATTAGCTACCTTAAGAAGAGCCCTGCTGGATCAGACCTGTTGTCCACCCAGTCCGTCATCCTGTCTCACGCAGTCGCCAGCCAGTTCCTCTGGAGGGCCAACAACAGGGCAGAGAGGCCGAGTTCTTCCCCTGAGGTTGCCTCCTGGCTCTGGGATTCAGAGGGTGACTGCTTCTGAATGTGGAGGTTCCCCTCAGTCACCATGACTAGTTGCCATTGATAGACTTATCCTCCATGAATCTATCTAATCCCCTTTGAAAGCTGTTTATTCCTGTGGCCATCACGGCACCCTCTGGCTGTGAATCCCACATTCTACCCACTGTCCGTGTAAAGAAGTATTTCCTTTTGTCCATCCTGAACCTACTGCCTATCAGCTTCATTGGATCCCCTCGGGTTCTATTCTTTTGGGAGAGGAGGAAACATTTATCTTAGTCAGCCTTCTCCACCCCATGCATAATTTTATAAGCCTCTATGTTAGGTAGTACTGCAGAGACACAGTGAGGTGCGAAAGTCCTGCCACAGGACGGTCTCCAAAATGAGCTGCAGCCCATGTTCAGTCACATCTGGCACATGTCTTTCGGCCCCCAATGCCACCGTCCCAACCCTTTCCCCACTTGGAGCTGAGCGAGTTGTAGCCAGAGCGAGACAATGTCTAGGAACGATCCCAGCACCCACCCAGGTCAGGTCCCCATAAGAACATGAGAAGCCAATGTCAGATCAGGCCAATGGCCCATCGAGTCCAACACTCTGTGTCCCACAGTGGCGAAAAATACCAGGGGCCCTCAGGAGGTCCAGCAGTGGGGCCAGGACACCAGAAGCCCTCCCACTGTTGCCCCCCCCAAGCACCAAGATGACAGAGCATTACTTGCCCCAGAGCCCCTATCTATACCTTGTGGCTAATAGCCACGGATGGACCTCTGCTCCATATGTTTCTCCAATCCCCCCTTGAAGCTGCCCATGGTTGTAGCCGCCACCACCTCCTGTGGCAGTGAATTCCATGTGTTAAATCACTCTTTGGGTGAAGAGGTAAAAACCTCCATGTCCAGAGGCAGTCAATGGCTAAAAACCACAGTGTTGAGAGGTATTATCAGGGGAAGTTGTGGCCTGTAGTTGGACCTCCTGAGGAACCAGTTAGCCACCGTGTGGGACAGGATGCTGGACTAGATGGACCACTGAGCTCTTCTTACATTCTTAACTTTGTTCAAACGCTTCCAAGCACAGCCCAAAGGACCAGAACCTCGCTTTTATCAAACAGACAAAAAGTTGAGATCCTTCCGAAGCTGACGATAACATCCTGTGCTCCCCCCATCCTTGCACGGAATCACAGCCCACACACGGCCTTGGGCTTAAGTAGGCACTGAACGGAGTTTCATGTTACTGCCTCACCCGGACCATCAGCTCCGTGGTGTAGGAGGGCAGTGCTGACTGCGTGGCAAACCCGCACGAGGGCACTGGTCTCCTGGCTGTTCTCCTGGAACAATTGGGAACCTAGCTAATTGCACAAGGCGGATGGAATGTAGGAGCAATGTTGTCGGCTCTTGTGAGGCAGGCCCGAGAGTGGTAACGTTATTTTTGCATGGAGGACACCTCTGCTAATATGCTAAATTCATCATGTGAAGCTACCTTGGCAAAAAGCTTGCGGTGCTGCTCGTTAGGGTGTGGGGTGCAGGGGTGCAGGCAATTCAAAGACGACAGGATACAAGCTTGCAGGAACTGTCTGAATGAAGGAAGGAGGGAAGGAACCAACCTCCTCCTCTCACGCAGCAGGTTTATTTATACACCTTTCTTCCCCCTTCTCCCCCCCTCTCCCTCCATAAGGGAGTTACAAGCATTAGAGCATCCTTTTGGAATGTGTGTGTGTGTGTGTGTGTTCTCTCAGGCAAGTTCTTATCAGTTGCTCCCCCTCTTCAAGGTTAAACCATCTGCGTAGTGAGCAGTAAACAGATTCCATCTCGGCCTCTCATGACGTACAAGCATTTCAGCTCCCAACCTCCAGCCAGGAGATTCCTGGACTGCCCTACATGTCATCCCTTTTTTTTTTTTAATGTGAAATCCTTTTTGCCAAGGTAGCTTCACATGATGAATTTAGCATATTAGCAGAGGTGTCCTCCATGCAGGAATAACGTTACCACTCTCGGGCCTGCCTCACAAGAGCCGACAACATTGCTCCTACATTCCATCCGCCTTGTGCAATTAGCTAGGTTCCCAATTGTTCCAGGAGAACAGCCAGGAGACCAGTGCCCTCGTGCGGGTTTGCCACGCAGTCAGCACTGCCCTCCTACACCGTGGCCTTATAAATTCAAAACGGCTGATATTCCCCTTAATCAGGAGCTCAGTTTATTACTGGCTCATTATCCTATCTGGAACTCTGCTAGGCGTTTGCCACGTCAAGACCTGCTGCCCGTTGCTAATGTGGGGCAAGACAGTTGCACACTAATTGACAGGAACAAGGTATTTATGCATGTACTTATTTATTTAGCTGTTTGACAGCCTGCCCTTCTCATGGAGACTCAGGGAGCAGGGTTGTCGGCCCCGGGGTTGGGAAATACCTGGAGATTAGGGGGGCGGAGTCCGAGGAGGGCGGGGTTTAGGAAGAGGAGGGACTTCCGTGGGGTACGAAGCCACAGAGTCCACCTTCCAAGGTGGCTATTTTCTCCAGGTGAACTGATCTCTACTGCACAGAGATCAGTCGTGATCTCAGGAGATCTCCAGCTGCCACCTGGAGACTGAAGTCCAAACAAAACATCCGTGACAAAAATAACGAAGAGTCAGTAAAGATATCTATGCAAAATCATTTACTATAATAATGATAATTCTGTGGGAAGCTCTCTTCTTCGACGTTTTGTTTGGACATCCATCTCCTCCCGCGATCTCTCCTTTTTGGCTTCCACCACCTGGAGATTGGAGCTGCGGTGGCTCAAGTGGT
>NW_015193740.1:0-2877 GCF_001447785.1 Gekko japonicus | reverse complement strand
AAATATTCTTGCACCATCAGCTTTTTTTTGCTCATTTTTTTCATTAACATTTTATTGGTAAGATTAAAACAATAAAACAAATATAACAATAAAAATATACATAAAGGTCATAAGAACAGTTATACATTCAAACCCACACACAAATTACAAAAAAAATTGTAAGCTTTAAAGAATGATACATTCTTCAATAAACCTTTGAACGAAGTAACTTATTTTAGCCTCAATTTGTAATTGATGCCTGTACTTTTTGTTGCTTTAGATACAACCAAGTGTCTTCTGCCCTCAAGATTATCTGTAGACATTCAATGATCTATCTAACCTCATTTTTTGTCTCTATGATTGGTGTGGGCCTTCTGGTTTCTCTCCTCTTCATCCTCAGAACAACCACCCTGTGAGATAGGTTAGAATGAGAGCATGTGACTGACCAAAGGTCAGCCAGCAGTCTTCTGTGGCTGAGATGGGAGGTGAACCTGGATCAGACACTCTTAACCTCTACCGCACATTGGTCGTCATAGCTCAGGGAGGTTCTTAACCCCCCTTTATTTTGTCAAGGAGGGGATATGTTCTGACTTCCCTGCCTGTGCTGTCTCCCCAATGGAGACCCAAAGCTGCTTAGATTGTTCTTCGCTGACCTAGCAGAGCCTGTGTGGTGTAGTGGTGAGAACGTTGGACAAGGATCAAGCAGTTGGAACTCCCACTCTGCCATGGAAAGTTGCGGGACGACTTTGGACCAGCCACATACCCTCAGCCAGACCTAACTCACAAGGTTGTGATGAGGATGAAATGGAGAAGAGGCAAATGATGTAATCCACTTTTGGGTCCCCCTTTGGGAAAAAGATGGAGGATGACCTTTGTTGTAAATCTAATTTTTCCTACAGCTTGGCAACAAAATGTTGGCAGAGTTCAGGAAACAATTCAATCTACGTTTCGGAGTTCACTTTCAATGAATTTACTGCAAGAGTATTTTGGTAAAAGACAATAATTGACTGCAGGCCATTAATAGAACAGTGAGGCCTTCAGAGCACAAGCACTAACACATCCTAACACACAGCAGAGAGGAAAACAACAAGAGGTCAGCTGAGCTGCTGGAGAAAACATTCAATAAACCCTGAACACTAGAGAATGCACCATAGCTTCCCCCAGGGTACAAGCAGACTAAACTACTCTTTCAGCACTATTTACATTAATTAGACTCTTAGCAGGATGTCACTTTTCCAACAAGAAAGTTGATCATTCTTGCTGTTATTTTTTCAGGCAGTGCAACAGCTCCTTAAGCAGGAGGCAGAACTGTTCATTCACTACATTAAATATCATGGGCAAGCTTAGAGAGCAGGGGCTGAGCCCCTAAATGATTAATATTGTTTCCTTTGTAGTGCATCAAAGGTTGCAGTGCCCTCATGTAAATGGGCCTTCAACTAACAGCTAGGTGCCCTTAGTTCTGACTACTGTGCCCCCGCAAAAAGAGCAAATGTGTGACACTCTAGTCTAAACTTTAAAGTAAAAATAAATAAAAATTGTACCCACTTTCGCAGCTGTAACTGCAACTGCATTCCGGTTGGCAACTGCAACTGCATCCACATTTGCAACAGCAGCAGGAACTAGAACAAGAACGGAAGCAGGGGCACATATTGCTTCTAAGAGCTAGGAAAACTACTACAACCAATAACCTGAAGGCAAATATTCAGTGTGAAAGGTGTGAGGAAAGGTCGCCTGAAAGAAAAAAAAAAGATGGCGCATGAGGAAGGTATTAGGTAAATATTGGGAGGGGTTGTAGCTTATGCATATCAGAAATTTCCCTTTTGAGTTTGTTCTAATTTGTTACAAACTCAAGCTAGGAAACACAACAGAATGGGCAAAACCCCAAGCTAAACATGGAACTGGATACCTAAAAAGTTGAGGTCACAAGCATATATAAAAAAGATTTAAAATACATCTTTAATATTACAGTGTGCTTAAATAGTTCATTAAAAACAAAATAATCCTTTAGGCCATACAGGTAATACACTGTACACTATACATTAAATACAATGCAGAATACTCTGCTCACTGGCGGCGGGGGGGGGACTTACCTAAAAAAAGAGGAAGGCCTGGCAGATATCCAGCAACCTGTCTGCATCACTTCCAATGTGACTCAGAAGTGATGTGAGCAGTGTTAGGGCAACACTCCATTATTTGGGCAAAAGCTCTATGGTATAAGTCAAATTTATCATAGAGCTTTGGCCAAATACCAGAGCGTCACCTCGACATCACTAACATGATGACATCATGTCTGGGTCACCTCAGAATTGACATAGACATGTTGCTAGAGTCTGCTGGGTGTTGTATTCAGTATAATTATACCATCTCTTTGATCCTAGTCAGACATTCTAACCACTACACCACACCAGGTCTGGGCGGGAGTTCCCCTGCTTTTGTGGACTCCAATTTGCCTCCAGCGAGCTGGCTAGAGGAGGAAGCCCTGCCCCTGAGCTCCACTCCCAAGCATGACCACCTGCCCGGCCACCCCTCTCCCTCCCCTCCTGCTAGATTTAAAGGGCAGGGACTGGAGCACAGGGGCAGGAGTTTGCCTGCTGTGATGGGCCCCTGGTAAGCCTAATTTGGCCACAGGCAGTGCTCCTTTTTGTTCACCTCTTTTTCTTGCTGCCTTGACTTTCCTCATTATCCAGGCTGGTGTGGTTGTAGATTTGGTGGTATATTTTCTCATCTGAGGTATACATTCTATCTGAGCTGCAATAATTGTGGATTAAAACATCTTCAAGGAACCCTGAATGGATTTAACCTCCTTTACTCCTCCTTTCAGTTTTCTTTTCATTTACCCCCTCCCTTGGAAGACATTTCTTTTCTGAAAAAAAATATGGTTGTGCTGGACTTTAGAGG
>NW_015193739.1:0-3330 GCF_001447785.1 Gekko japonicus | reverse complement strand
GATGGGATTCCTGTTACTGGACAAGAGAAGTGTCTGGAGTTTCCCCAAGTACTCTCACAAAAGGTGAGATGTTTCCTAATAGGTGTGAGAATGAGGCTAGATAGTGATTGTTCAGTTGAACCTGAGAGTTAGTGTTTTCCTTGATAGCCTGGAATAAAGCAGAGGAAATGCAGATGCAGGACAAACAACTGGAAGATTCTAACAGAAACACCTCTGAGAGAAGAAATTTGAGAGAAGAAATTTTAAACTCAATTTTGGAAACAGCGAAAATGGACAAACCAGCTTTAATTTTGAAAGGTCAACCAGATACGACATTTGAAAATACCTGGTCAAGGAATAACTGGTTTGAAGACTATACTAAGTAAACGATATAGACATTTAAAACTTGTTAAGATAATATAAAATATACACTTGATATATTTGCAAGTGATATTTTTAATGATATAAGGTGAAATACATAAATGTACGATAAATTAGGCATGAATTTGTTAAAGAAACAAATGGAAAAGAAATCCCCCCCCATGTATGTTTGTTATGTTTTTAAAAATTAAAAAAATATATTGGGCAAAGCCCAGAGACATAAAAAAAAAAAAAAACCAACTGGAAGATTTTGACAGGAATGAAGTAATTAGACGGGAGAAATACCACTGAATCCATAGTGTGACAGGATTTGAAGAAGAAGAGACTGGATTTATACCCTGCCCTTCACTACCCAAAGGTGTCTCAGAGCAGCTTACTAACTCCTTTCCCTTCCCCTCCCCACAACAGACACCCTGTGAGGTAGGTGGGGCTGAGAGAGCTTTGACAGAAACTGCTCTTTTTCAAGAACAGCTCTTATCAGAGCTACGGCTTGCCCAAGGCCATCCAGCCAGGTGCAAGTGGAGGAGTGGGGGATCAAACCCGGCTCTCCCAGATTAGAGTCCGCGCACTTAAACACGACACCAAACTGGCTCTCCCAGACAGGAAGTTGCTTACAAACATAATCCATTCATACCTGAGGAGATGCTTTGTCCTTCTGTCTGCATCCCGGCAAAGAATAGGCAGCGCCTTACCTTACGGCCAGAGGCTGTGAAACCTTAGGGCCAGAGGCTGTGATTATCCAGCCTTTGTTCCACAGAGAAGTAGAGAGGAAGGAAGGGGGATACTTTGAGGAATTTGGCAACGGTGTTAAGCCCTGGTGTGAGCCTGTGTCTCTTGGCAAGACAATGTCTCTTCGTTTCGTAAGCAAGTCACTTCTCATGTCAAGCCTGGCTATTGGGGTCGAGTGCTGTTAGGAGGTTCAGAGGTTCTCCAAGGTTTTGGGGTGTCTTTTCTCCTGTGGAAAGACCACCCCTGTTGGAGGGCTGTGGCCACTGTTATACTCCCACTGCAAACCCCTGACTACCACTTCATGTTGTTTCAGAGGGGGTGTGTGTCCCCTGTCCCCTAGGCGTAGTGTTTTGGGGGACATTGAGCTGCATATGTCAGGGAAAACAAGGAAGTCCGGCTCTACTGATGGAAATCCCGTCCGTCAGAGGCGATGTACTGCAGGATCTGAGCTGTTGTACGTGCATGAATCGGACCTGAGTCCCAATCAGTGCGGAATCTTTAGCGCGGATGCTTAATTTCCACTGGATTCGCGAGGATCGGGCTTGTACAGCCTCGTGTGAATTGTATTCTTTTGCCAAAATGCTGTCCAAGTCGATGTGTGTGGACAGCGGAAACCAAAGTCATGTCTCTGCAAGGACCTCGATTGAGTCAACGATAAGGAGAGCCTCCTTTCACCATCCGGTATTTATGGCATTGATTTCCCCCCCTCCCTGCCATTTACTTAGTATTAGACTTGCACAGATCTCATCAATAAAAAATGAATTTTGATAACTTTCAAAAAACAAACAAACACAGGATAATAAACACTGGCAGTCACACGTGCGAGATAACGCAGGGGGGGGGGGAAGCAAGGCTACTTCCCCGGAGGAATTTTTTTTAATATTTATTTTTTAAATTGTTTTACACAAATTTTACATATTATCTTTTAACCATGCATTTACATAGTAGTTTCTCCCCTCCCCCCTCCCCCCTATGCTATCCCGGTGCTTTAGTCCTATATTCCCAGCCACGGGCACAAAGTCCGAATCTTGCTCTGAATGTCTTTTCTTCCTTCTGTCGGTATCCATTCCAGGTAGGTCTTCCACTTCATCGTGATCTCCGTAGTCTTGTCTTTCCATGTGGCCTTACGTTCCAGTTTTTCGATTATGTCGGACTGTATGAGATCAAACAAATAATTATGCCAGATTTCTACTGTCCATTTATTTTTGTTCTTCCAGCCTAGAGCTATTACTGCTTTGCCTGCTAGTATCAGGGCTTTAAACAAAGCTTGGTTCTCTTTGCTTATTGCTGGATTACCTACTATACTCATTAGCATTAAATTAAAGTTAATGTGTAATGATACTTTACATGTCTTATTTATAATTTGTAATATCTTTGTCCAGAATACTCTGACCTCTGGGCACTCCCACCACATATGGGAATACCATCCCTTCGATTGTTTACAATGCCAACATCTAGGGCTCATACCTGGGAACATGTTTGCAATTTGTGCTGGTGTTTTATACCATTTGGTAAGAAATTTATGCTCCATTTCATTAAATTTGATTACTTTAATTTCCTCAGTTCCTTTCATTATTTTTCTTGCCATACTATCTGTTATCTGACCTTCTTTGGCCCAAGTGTTTTGTAAATACAATATTGACTTATCTACATTTGATGTCATTTCCTTGTAAATTTTCCCTGCTAGCCCTTGTTTTGACTTTTGCATCTCTTTGTATAATGTTTCTATTGGTTCCTCTAGCCAACATTTCTCTTTTTCCTTTATCTTTTTAACCTTACTATACAGGCCAGTTATTCTTAACCAATGTTGGTTGCCCACCTCTTCTATTATCTCCTGTATGGGTTTTAGATTGCCTCTCCTGCTGGGCTTTTTCTACAAAAAGAGCCCTGGGCCCGGCTCCCTATGGAGTGTGCAATGGTGTGCATACTGAGAAGGTGGGAAAAAACAATGGCACGGATCAGACCATCCTGACGCCATGAGAGTGTGCTGCAGCGATCAGACTGGGAGAAGTCCGTCCATGGCCTGTAACAAACCATTTTCTACCGGATGTTTCCCGGTGTCTTTTGACTCCGCTTCTGCGGTGGAGCAAACTGGGTTGCCGAGGGGTGAATGGCACTTCCTAGATGTCTGATTGCGCCCTTTAAATCTACCTGGGATTTGTGCCTATGGCGCGGCTAATTGTGCATGTGATCGCGCCCACTGTGCAGTATGGTAAATATAAGAACATAAGAGACGCCAAT
>NW_015193738.1:0-3062 GCF_001447785.1 Gekko japonicus | reverse complement strand
TGGGAATAAAGTCTGTGCCAGTGACCCAGTCTTTTAATTTTGATAGAAGTTTTCTTGCCCTGTGGAAGGGAACTCAGAAGGCATTTAAATGCTCTCCAAGCTGCCTTTTCCTAGGTCCCAATTCCATAGTGGGAGGGAGGGGAAAACACAAGCTGCAGCACTTTCACCCTGGCCGCTGCCAGCAGCAGGCAGCGGGGGTCTCTCCTCAAAAATAAGGTTTCTGGCATGGCTATTTGTGGGGTGTATGGGTTTTTTTTAAAAAAATTAAGGGGGCAGTCCCCCCAAAATGCCCCACCGTGGCTACAGGCCTGCCCCAGTCTCTGAAGATGGAGATTGTGGGAGTTGGGCCTCCTGTGTATATTGCCGTCTCCAGGCCGATTGGTATGGATGGAGGTGGTCCTTTCAGGACACTTGAGGCCAAGCCATTTATCTTGAATTGTGGCTGGGAATAAAGTCTGTGCCAGTGACCCAGTCTTTTAATTTTGATAGAGAGATAATCAACGGTCCCTCTAAGCTGCGGAGTCCTGTGAGCAAAAATTCTACTTTTGTGAGCGACTGGCGTTAAAGTTGTGAGCGAGCGATCTGGCTGCGGCATCGATCAGCTTGCTCTGGAGCCTTCCTCCCCGAGCTAAGGCGAAAAGGTGTGAGCTGGGGGCTAAAAAGAACGGTGAGCTGGCTCACACGAACTCAGCTTAGAGGGAACGCTGGATTATGATCCGTTCTGCGTGTCCCATTTACCGGTCTTAATTACAGCGTCTGAGGAAGGATATCCCCCAAAACAGCATTGCTGTCATCTCACCAGGAGCATAGATAACAGGGGCAAGGTTATTTTTGACCAAAGCTGACACAGCAGCCTAAGCTGGTGGGAGGACACACGAAACCCTATTTGGACACGATTCGAAGGCAAGATCCGTCAGCGCTCTCAAACTGCAAATCGTAAGGAGGAGCTATCCAGGAATAGGCTGAACAGCAACACCTCCCAGAAATATAGAATGATCCACTGAGTACCTTCATCTCGGCTGGACGGACCGTCGGTTTATTAACCCTCCTTTAGTCCGTCACAAACCCCAAGCAACTGTGTAGCATCTCCGCGGCTTCTCAGAGATAGACGCCCCCCAGCATATTAGTTATATCGTATTATAAGTCACCCAACTGCCTCACCAAGTTGTTTCACCTAAATACCGCTCTGCGTTGGAGACGAGAGGTTACCAAGAAGCGCCGTGGCGCTAATCTATACTGTCTCAACACCACCTTCTGGAAGCTACCCTACTGGGTAGAAATCGAACGGCTGGAGCAAGGGAATCTCCCACCTCATCCCAGATATGTGGCCCCATAGCCAATAGTCTCTGCGGTGAAATGACGCCTCACCCCACAGGTAGGGCTGCCAACTCCAGACTAGGGAATTCCTGGAGGTTTCGGGGGGGGAGGCTGAGGAGTTGGGGGGGAGGGACCCCAGAAGGGGATAATGCCATACAGTCCCCCTTCCAGTGGACCCGGATCAGACACAACCATTTCCCCTCACTGGATTCTCCGAAAGTGTAGCACAGGTTGCTCTAGGCAGCTCATGTGAAACCCCTTTTACTATCTTTCGATCAGGCTTTGGAAAACCGGGTGCTATTTTTGGATATAATCGAAAGGTGTGTTTTTTTAAATGCTGTGCTTGGTCAATTCTGATATGTTGTTGATCCAATTGTATACCTGCCTGGATTTCTTTGACACACCAACTTTTTTTTATCAAGAAGTCTCACTGGAGGAAAGTGTGTCTCTGTTTGAGGTCCTTCAATGGGCCTTCATTACTGTACTGGGAACATTGTGTTGCATAGATACAGTTGTGATGCATGACAGAAAGAGAGAGGATAACTCAATGTACTTTTTACCACACGTCCTTTATCATATCTCTGGAAAACATTTCCACATTTCTCTTTGCGCATACAGTGCCCCCCCACAACGTAAATAATACCAAAACATAAACTCTAGTAAGCCTGTGGTCGCATCTGTGTCTTCTGTAGTAGAAAAGGCTACAGGGCAGCTCTTTTTTTGTTGTGTTTTTAAATTTTTCATATGTGCACGTGTGTGCGCACCTGGACGTCATGGCAACCGACTGTGTGTGCACTTGGAAGTCTAGACCACTCCTGGGGGCCTGGAGGATATTCAGAGGGGTGGCTGAATAAAGCCTGCCCCTGCCTCCCAACTGCTGGCATTCCAAGGAGGTCTCCCATCCAAGTACTTGCCAGAGTCAGCCCTACTTAGCCTCCAAGATCTGATGAGATCTGGCTTGCCTGGGCCATCCAAGTCAGGGCTGTGCATGACAGCTCTTGATCGCTCCAAATAATTCCTTGTGATCATGAAACAGAACATGACAAATAGTGAGGGAATTCTCCATATGAGTCAATCAGGAACCAGTTAATCAGTTTTATACTGTTTGGTGTAGTGGTTAAGTGTGCGGACGCTAATCTGGGAGGACCGGATTTGATTCCCCACTCCTCCACTTGCACCTGGTTGACCTTGGGCGAGCCATAGTTCTGATAAGAGCTGTTCTTGAAAAAAGAGCTGTTTTTGTCAGAGCTCTCTCAGCCCCACCTCCCTTCACAGGGTGTCTGTTGTGGGGAGGGGAAGGGAAAGGAGTTTGTAAGCTGCTCTGAGACTCCTTTGGGTAGTGAAGGGCGGGGTATAAATCCAATCTCTTCTATACTGTGGGCTAGGGCTGTCAGGTCCCCCCTGGCAAACGGCAGGGGACTTACCAGCAGCCAGGGGAGGCCTAGCCTAGCATTGCAGTGATGCAGAATGTTCCGGTATTTGGTCAAAATCTCTATGATAGGAACCGTTTTTACCATAGAGTTTTTGCCCAAATACCAGTGTGTCCTGTGATGCTGGAGACACAATGATGTAACTTCCAGTGCATGCTGGAAGTGACATTGCCACATCACCGCAACAGCAAAAACAACCACCATGAAATACAGCACTGTTACAATAAAGGCAAAATAAATGGTGATTATATATACTCACTATACTGTATTTACTATAATGTATTTGTTATTTCCAATATTCCATATAAGACATTC
>NW_015193737.1:0-3516 GCF_001447785.1 Gekko japonicus | reverse complement strand
ATCACACTTGGTCTGAGTTCTCTGCTGTCTTAGTTAATGCAATCTTAGGATGCATTAACAGAAGCCTTGTGTCCAGATCACGGGAGGTGGTCGTTCCGCTCTATTCTGCTATGGTCAGGCCTCACCTGGAGTCCTGTGTCCAGTTTCGGGCACCACATTGTAGGAAGGATGTTGACAAGCTGGAGCGTGTCCAGAAGAGGGCAGCCAGGATGGTGAGAGGGTTGGAGTCCAAGTCTTACGAGGAAAGGCTGAAAGAGTTGGGTCTGTTTAGCCTGGGAAAGAGAAGGCTTAGAGGGGACAGGATTGCAGTCTTCAAATATCTGAAGGGCTGTCATGTAGAAGATGGAGCAGATCTATTCTCTCTTGCTCCGGATGGCAAGACTAGATCTAATGGGTGGAAATGACAAGGGAGTCGTTATGGGCTCAATATCAGGAGAAACTTCCTAACTGTCAGAGGGGTTGAGCAGTGGAACAGTCTGCCCCGGGAGGTGGTGGGTTTTCGCTGGACGTTTTCCAGCAGAGGCTGGACGACCATCTTTCGGGTATGTTATAGGGCTATTATCTTTCGGCTCTGCTCCTGCAGAGGGCAGGGGGTTGGACTAGATGACCTGCAATGTCCCTTCCAACTCTAACATTCCATGATTCTATGACCTCCAGTTACTACTACTAGCATGTCCTTCCATCCCCAGCCACGGGGTCACGCTCTCTGCCCACTTCCCAACTCCTCATCTCCAGCTGGGCTGAGGGGCCCCAGCCGGTGTCACACTCACAAGTGAGTTGCCAGTTTGGTGCCATGGTTAAGTGCACGGACTCTAATCTGGGAGAACCGGGTTTGATTCCCCACTCCTCCTCCACTTGCACCTGGCTGGATGACCTTGGGCAAGCCGTAGTTCTAATAAGAGCTGTCCTTGAAAAAGAGCAGTTTCTGTCAGAGCTCTCTCAGCCCCACCTATCTCGTCTGTTGCGGGGAGGGGAAGGGAAAGGAGTCTGTAAGCCACTCTGAGGGCGGACCCTGTGGCATTGTACCCCATTGAGGACCTTGTCCTTCTCAGATTCCATCGCCAAATCTTCAGGTGTTTCCCAACCTGGATCTGGCAGCTCTACCCCACCGGTGGCCAGGGGAGACTGGGCAGCCCTTGTCCAGGGTCCTGCAGCCCCCCCCCCCCGTGGTCACTGGGCATTTGGCCCCTGCTGATTTTGCCCCTCGCTGCCCAAGACAATCCTATTCTCCCGTCCTGCATTTTCCTCTCACCTGGGGCCTTTCCTGGCCAAAATGAATCTGTGAGGCCATGGGTCAAGTTGTGTTCTCCCCGCTCCCCTGCTCCCCCTCGGTCTCACCGCTCTCCTCCCTCCTCCTGGTATGTGCTCCCGGCCTCTTCCTGTTATCTCTCTTGTGGCCTTGACGCTGTGCTCGGCTGCACCGCTTTTTCCCCGCTGAGAGCCAAGGGCCATTTTCTTTTGAGTGCGCTTGCTTGCCCCTGCTTATTGGTCTTCGCCCATCAGGGGGACCTGTACGAACTGGGTATAATAGTCAGTATTCCCGCCTAACCCCCAGAGGTGGCCTGCTTCTGTGCAGCAATCTTGGACTTCCCCGGCTGACCCTGCTTAGCTTCTGAGATCTGACAAGATTGGGCTAGCCTGTGCTAGCCAGGTCAAAGCTCCTGAAAATGCAAGGGTTACAATAAAAATCCAGGTGAACTTTCCCCGGCATTAGGTAAAGGTTTCCCTTGCCCGAAAGCCAGTCGAGTCCAACTCTAGGGTAGCGGTGCTCATCTCCGTTTCCAAGCCGAAGAGCCAGCGCTGTCCGAAGATGTTTCCGTGGTCATGTGGCCGGCATGACTAAACACCAAGGCGCACGGAACGCTGTTCCCTTCCCACCAAAGTGGTACCTATTTATCTACTTACAATTTCTTGCTTTTGAACTGTTAGGTTGGCAGGAGCTGGAACTAGAGACGGGAGCTCACTCCGTCATGCGGCACACTCGGGTCTCGAACTGCTGAAGTACTGACCTTCCACAGCCTGCAGTTCAGCGTCTTAACCACTTGAGCCACTGCAGCTCCAGATGGCCTGGGTACCTTTCTCAATAAACTGCACCTTTCTTAAGGAACGTTGTTGAGCTTGGTTGACTCGGGACACTGTGGTTGTGGCTGATGGGGTCTGGTGGGATTCTCTTGCTGCACTTTCATATGTGGGGCTGGAAAAATGTTTGTAAGGGTGCCCTCCTTATTTCAGGCCTTTCAGAGACTGACGCAGGCTGGCTTCTCAAACAAGAACATGTTAGAACACATCTCGATCAGTCAGCGGTAGCCACAGTGATCCATGCCTTAGTTATATCTCGACTGGACTATTGCAATGCTCTCTGTACTTGCTGGACAGTCTCAACAGAGCCCATGTAGAGACCTGAACAGTGACTGTTTGCTGCCACCTGCTGGACATTTGGGGTGCAGAAGAGGAATACCGTTAAGAGGCCCTTACGGAAGTCCATTCATTTCAAAGACACCTGCTTTGAAGACAGGGCCAGTTCACATGCTATGCTTCTTTGTTTAAGTGAGTGGACACCTAGAAATGCAAAATGTGAACACACTGCCAGTTTGGTGTAGTGGTTAAGTGTGTGGACTCTAAGCTGGGAGAACCAGGTTTGAGTCCCCACTCCTCCACTTGCACCTGCTGATGTGACCTTGGGTCAGTCACAAGCTCTGGCACAGCTGTCCTTGAAAAAGAGCAGTTTGTGTCAGAGTTCTCTCAGCCCCACCCACCTCACAGGGTGTCTGTTGTGGGGAGGGGAAGGGAAAGGAGTTTGTAAGCCGCTCTGAGACACCTTTGGGTAGTGAAGGGCGGGGTATAAATCCAATCTCCTCCTCCTCCTCCTCTTTTCAGTTTAGGCTAAAGGGGGGAGGGATTTTTTTCCCATCTCCCCGAATTCTAGAACTTGAGGGCATCCAATGAGCTGATGGGCAGTAGGTTCAGAACAGACAACAGGAAGCACTACTTTACACACTTACAGTCCAGTGGCACCTTTAAGACCAACAAAGGTTTATTCGAGGTATGAGCTTCCATGTGCACGCACACTTTTTCAAATACATTGGAATGGAAGGTAGAGTTCAAACTTATAGACAGATGCTGAACAGCAAATTAACATGGAATATGATGATGTTTATTTATTCATTTATTATTTATTTATTGAATTTTTACCCCACCCTCCCAGCCAAGGTTGGCTCAGTTATGTTTAAGTTATGCAAAGTCAAAACTAAATAATAAACTAAGGTTATAAAGTTAACAGTTATTTTGATTTAATTAAGGAGGGAAAGGATGGCAGAGTAATAAATATGTCAAAATAGGGGATAATTGTGAAAAGGCATCTTTTCCAATTGTGGGGAGTAAACTGAGAATCACCACTCATCTCCCCTCAGGCGTGGAGGTAACTTAACACTCTCTTCTGCTGTGGTCAGGCCTCACCTGGAGTCCTGTGTCCTGTTTTGGGCACGAAATTTTAGGAAGGGTGTTGACAAGCTCGAG
>NW_015193736.1:0-3073 GCF_001447785.1 Gekko japonicus | reverse complement strand
AATACAGGAATGAGACTAGAATAACTATAGGAAGTCTATATGCACATGGTTGGAACCTGCCAAACACATGTGGACCTTTGTGGCTGCAGTCCACGAGGTCAATAAGAACAAAGAGTTACTTGTACAGCAAGGCTGTAAGTAAATAGCTTAAGAGAGAAGATGGCTAGCGGGGTTCAAATGGTTGAACCTCAATTTATATAGGGGGGCTTTTGGGGGCTGGCATTGATGCCATCCTCCTTGTCCTTCCCACTCATGGTCCGTCCCAAGAACTAACACTATCGGTTATTAAACAATGACCTGCCTACCTAGGAGGAGTGGGCAATATTGAAATCTAAACCTTTAACTCAGGGAGTGCATCTGGTCAAGGTGTGAAGATGATACCAAGGCAACCATTGATGTGTAGATGGATGTAGCCTGTTCCCAAACCATAAATGACCATATGGCAGGAAACTGTCTTTTTGGATGCAAACCAGATACCAAGGGTTACGTGTCTCCTTACAGTTCATGCATGGTGGTTGAAACCATAAAAGTTGTAGTTTGTGTTGACCCACAATGGCGACGCTTTCTTCTTCCTCAGGCTGGGGCTGTGTGAGTGCAAACCTCATTAGCATAAAGCGTAGGCAGAGCATCTCTCAGGTGAGGCAGTTAGCACACGTCTTTCCCAAACCCATAGAGAGTCATAGTCACAGTCCATGGCAGTGAGTGTGTGTCAGCAAATATAAATACATAAAATCAAATATTCAGTTCATCTGCTAACATACATATAGGGCCAGTCTATAAAACAGAAGTCCCTTTGTCTCTGATCCAAGCCTACAAGATCATTACAGATGAGAGGTCCATGGAGATATAGCCCTGCTGCAGTAAAATGACATCAGTGAAGTAACATCAGTCCTCTCTAGGAATCACAGGGGGAACTTGGAAGTGATGCCAGTCTTCTCTAGGAATTTCTAGTTTTACCAAAGAGATTCCAGCAATTCTTAGAGGAACATGACATCACTCCGCTTCCCCTGCCAACATCCACCCACCCATAGCCAAGTTCCCCTGTTCTCCCACTGGTAGCCAAGCCACGCCTGGTAACGCTATCTGCAACTCTTTCTACTCCAAATTCCACATATGTTCAGATGCATCTTTTGCATGGAACGTATAAATGTTGTTGTTCAGTCGCACAGACGAGTCCAACTCTTGGTGACCCCGTGGACCAGATCACGCCAGGCCCTCCTGTCTTCCGCCGTCCTCTGAAGTTGACTCAATTTCATGTTCGTTGCATCGATGACACTGCCTAACCATCTCATCCTTTGCCGTCCCCATCTTCTTTGACCTTCAATCTTTCCCAGCATCAAGGTCTTCTCCAGTGAGTGCTCCCTTTCATTGGGTGGCCAAAGTATTTGAGCTTCAGTTTCATTATCTGGCCTTCCAGGGAACAGTCAGGGTTGATTTCTTTTAGGATTGAATGTGTACCCTAACATATATCCAGAGCATTCCATTTTCTTGTCTTTTATTTTGTATTTGTACCCACGCATGCATTCCTGGAAGTCATGATGACCTCTGGTGATCCCTCGTGGGGCATGGGGGACTTTCAGAAAAGTGGATTGATATAACCGGCCTCTGCCTCCTGGCCCTGGTATTCTTTGGATGTCCCCCATCCAAGTTACTCTGTGATCCACCCTGAGCCCACTTACGGGGAGGGTGGAATATAAATTGAAATAAATAAATAAATAAAAATACTGATGAGATCAGGCTTGCCTGGGCTATCCAGGTAAGCGCCAGGACATTCAATTTCCCAGGCTCTACACTAGATATACAGATCAGAACCTGAATGTGTTTGGGTCTGTTCCATGCACAACAACGTACTTGAATGGGTGTAGGAATAAGCGGTGCAGACAGTAAACAAGACCCCAATCATCGGTGTTCCCTCTAAGCTGAATTAGCATGAGCTAGCTCACAGTTTTTTAGCCTCCGGCTCACACATTTTTGTCTTAGCTCAGGAAGGATGCCTCCAGAGCAAACTCATTTATGCAGTAGCCAAACCGCTCGCTCACAACTTTAATGCCGGTAGCTCACAAAGTAGAACTTTTGCTCACAGGACTCCACAGCTTAGAGGGAGCGTTGACCATCACCCCCCTTCACATGTTTATCTGTAGTTGAATGAGTAGGGGAAAGGAGAGTAAGAAAAGGACTTCAGGTTTGTAGGATTGGTAGTGATGGGATTTTAATGTTCAGTGTTTTATTATTATGTATTTGTTCCTCAAACTTGGAATCCAACTGTGGCATCAGATTTAAAGGTGCCCTGAATAAATCTATCCCCATGGTTTGAATGTAATTCATTCATAGGGAAAAAACCCCCAAAGAATGATCTGTTCCCCAAGGGAAGTTGTAAGAACTGGATTATTAGGTGTGACCTATCCCATGGACATGAAACAACAGGTGGCTCTTTCAGATACAGTGGGGAAAGGACCTTGTCTTTAAATTGGAGGTTTCAATCTCAGTGTCAAGACACATGAAACCGAGAACCAGAATGAATGATGACTGTTTGAATCAGTTCCAGTAGTGTCAGGTGTGTGAATGCGGGTCCAGAAGACAGAAAAAAATAGCAGATGGAATCATGGGAACTTAGCACATGAAGAAACAAAACCCAAACTGATGGGTTAAACTAGGGCTTCATTAATGGCTGATCCAGTAATAAATTAATCCTTAACTCCTCTTTTCAGTGCAGTGAACCCTAGCTAATAGCATCCTTCCTGTCTGTACAGGGCTGATCATCCCAATCCTGACTCAGATTTCAGGACTGCTGTATTACTCGCCCCTTTCCCACATGATATGCACACTAATATATGTGACAAGTGTGGCTTTACCTTGTCCTCCGCTTTGAACTTCCAATGATACTTCAAGCCCCAAGGGTTATCCTCACTGTTCCTGCTAGATGGAGAAGTTGGCTTGGTTACCCTTGGTATGCTTGCCATTTGACCTTATGTTGTTGGCCAAAACCTGCACTGCTTCTTCCAGTAGTACTAGATGGGGACCTAACCAGGACCTAACATTTGAAGTACCCTTATCTCCAGCTATGAGAACTATG
>NW_015193735.1:0-2835 GCF_001447785.1 Gekko japonicus | reverse complement strand
AGGATGTCAACTAAATTAAGAGTTAACAATAGGAATGTGTTGTAGGCAGAAACTGAAGAGTCAAAGGAATAAGCAGAAGTGACATTAGAGAGGAATCAACATTTCTAAGGAAGTTACCCAGTCAATGTGGAAAGAAGAAAGCTTACACAAGAATCACAATCTGTGGTGGGGAAATACAGACTGCCAAAAGAAAGGACAGCAGTGGTGGAAGAGTCAGATGAGCAACAAGGTTTAGGTGAGGGTAATCAGCTGGAACAATTCAGAATGGAGGGGAAACCATGGTGGCTGTTTTCTGGGTAACAGACCGGACATTCAAGAGCGAACAGGAGAAGGGAAGTGTGTTTGGGGAGGGAGCAACAAATGATGGTGGGATTAACAGAGGGTAGAAAGCTGCCTTAATGCTGGCATGTCACAGGCTGGGCTTCTAGGAGACTATGGCTGATTTCGCACTAGAGCTGCCTCGTGGTTGCGCCACCGTTTGCCCCGACACTATTGGTCAATTTCACACCCAAAGCTGCGGGGCTGCATTTGACTCGCGGCTTCGCCCGATTTCCTCCGCAGTTTCATGATCCTCAAAAAACAGGATCACGAAACTGCAGGGGAAATCGGGCGAAGCCGCGAGTCAAAATGCAGCCCCAACGGCGACGGAACCGCGAGGCAGCTCTAGTGCAAAATCAGCCTATTAAGGTTCCAGCATGTGCGTTGTAATGTAGTTGCTCTGTGGGATGAGATTTCCAATACATACCCTGATAACAGTTCCTAGAGGAATACCCAAAAAGTGAGATTTGCTGGGTAAATCTGATTATTTTTTCTCTACTGAGGGCTACTGTGAGCTTCCTGTTGTGATTTCCACTCTTCCTTGTGCATATGGCCCTTTCCCTCACATGGAAACTAATGTTTTTGTTTGTTTGTTTGTTATGTCTGTACTGTATAGGACAACTGTTCTTGGAGAAGGACTTCAACTCTGTCTGGAAATCTCTTCCTCAAGGGACCCTCTTCTATGTCTCCAGTCAACTGGCCTTTGAAACTGGATATGCGTTGAAGTTCAAACAGTATTCCTTTCCCCCTGTCTGGCTCTAGCTGTTTTCCTGCACAAGGGGATTTGCCTGCCAGTTGTCTGAAGAAGATCTGAACCCCATCCACAAGACATCTAAAGGTAAAGGTTTCCCTTGCTCGAAAGCCAGTTGAATCCGACTCTAGGGTGCGGCACTCATCTCCGTTTCCAAGCCGAAGAGCCAGCGCTGTCCGAAAGATGTCAATTTCTGCTCAGGACTGCCCCAGGGAGTTTTGGCACCCTAGGCACTCTCAGCTGCTGCCTGCCCTCCTCCTCCCCTGCATGGAAGCTGCTGCTCTCCTCTCCCCTCAGAAAGCTGCCATTACTGGGAAACCTTCACTTTCCAGTGCTGTCACCCTCTGCTGAGCTTCAGTTTCCCATGGTGATATGAAGAGAGACAGGCCCACAACATGTGAATGCCACTCAGGGCAGGAGGAAAACAAGAGCATGTTCAACAACAAAAGGCAGATTCCACCCCAACTGATCCTCAGCTAATCAAGGGCTAGGGGGAACTGGTGGAAGTGCCAGTGGTATGCTGATATAGAGCAGCCCATGGAAACAAACAGCTGAAAGCCAGAATAGCTCTGCTGCTTCTTTTGTGGGAGGCTCCTGCTTCTGGGTGAACTGGATGGGGGATGACAGCCAGGCGCACCAGTAGCAGAAGTTCCTGCAGTTTTCACCAGCCTGCCCTTTGCTATGTCAGGAAGGATAGCTTGACATCTGGAGCTGCCAAGCCTGCCTGTACACGAGCACACACAGCCCTGCACTGGATGGGGGATAGCAGCCAAGCAGGCTGGCCTCCACTAGGCCTCCTCTCTGCTGGACAGACAGCCATGATTGGCCAGGTGGAGCTCCTGGGCTGCTGCTTTCTGGTGGTTGTGCCCACCTGCACTGGGTGGAGGGTCAAAGGCCAATGGCAGCAGTGGCATCCAGGTGCAGTTTCTCTGCCAGGCAGACTTTCACCAGGTTGTCCAAGGCCATGGCTGAGCTTACTGCAACGGGTGTGTGTGTGTGTGTGTGTTTGGCTTGGCACCCTTCCAACAGGGCCAAAGGCTGGCACCCTAGGCAATTACCTTTGGGAATCTATTATGTCAGTCATCCTTGTTTCTATTCTTTTGCCAAAATAATTTGCTGCACTAGGAAGGGCATTGTGGCCATTCATCGAACTGCCTGGTCAGTCACTGAACATAAGTATATTGACCTGGCCAGTATCACACATTGTTTGTCTTCCGTGTCCTGGCTCATGAGGACACATGGTTATGAGTTACCTCAGACTTTGTGAGTGATGCGCAGAGATCAGAAGATTTAAAGTGGCCTATCTTGATCTCTTCTAAAACATGACTTTTTATAATATGTTGGTGATAACATTTTATGGGCATATTTCAATGTTCAGATTAATTGTCTTAACAATTATTCTTCAAAATGCTCTTATCTTTGCTAAAATCAGTAGAAGCTATGACCCTATAAAATTTAATACAGTGCTTAAAGTAGCACACCAAGTTTCATTTCTTTTTTAAGGTTTCCCTTTCAGCTTCTATGACTAAAGTAAAATTAACCATGTTCTCCAAACTAAGCATCTCTTTTTAAAATACACACAATCCAAAGAGCCAAGGAGTATGAAACAGGAGCTGGTAACAAACTGAATATTCTTTAATGAATACTATAAAAGAGTAATTCCCCTCCTCCCCTTCATCTCCACTGCCTTTTCCCAAGGGGGGGGGGTCCATGTGCACGTGAGAATACTTGTCCCATTTGCCTCCTCCCTTCCTGCTGTATGGGAC
>NW_015193734.1:0-3010 GCF_001447785.1 Gekko japonicus | reverse complement strand
ATTGGCCACCACCTGTCTCAATTCTGCAGGTAAGGCTGTGGAATCTGGAAGCACCTTGGGAACAGGGACTCACGCTGGAACCAGAGGGCTCATTAGGACTGACGGCCACCAGGAATTTTCCTGAAATTGCAACTGAACTCCATCCCTGCCGAGCGCCTTCCCCTCCCCGGACTCCGCCCCCCCAGGCACGCCCCTAAATCTCCGGGAATTTCCTAAGCTGGAGTTGGGAGCCCCAAGAGTCAGCCACAGGAAGATGCTCACTTAGGGCATCTCTGCAGGGCCCGATGCCCTGTGCCACCGCAGCTGCGGGCAAACGGAATCCTTCCGAGCTGGGTCAATGTACGGTCCTCGAGCAGCCGCCCCTGGGGAGAACCATAGCCTGGGCCAACCCGGCAGAAGCACGTGACCGGGAGAGCCAATCAAAGCCGAGATGAGGCTATATAAGCTCGGACCCTGACTTTGTCTCTCAGTTCTAGCAAGCTCTTCATCAGGGATTCGCCAGATCTGGTCCTGGCTGGGGACAGCACTTTCAGGAGCAACAGGGACTCATGCAGAAGCATAACGGGAACTCACCTGCAGGAGGGGCTGCCTGCTGCAACTCAGAACCAACTGTTTCTGTTCTCTTCCTGTTAGGATCTTGGGAATTAGGTGCTGGGAAAAGACCCTGGAGGATGGTCCGTCAAGGTCTGGTTCGGCCGGTGGCAGCTCCGGTGTCCAGGGGAAGGCTTGCGATTCAATAGCAGAGCCCCCTGCTTTGCTTACAGAAGGTCCCAGGTTCAATCCCAGACATCTCCGGTTAATGGGTCCTGGGCAGGAATTGTGAGGAAAGACCCAGGGAGCTGGAGAGCTAGGCTGGCCGGGGCCCCGATGCTGAATAAGGCTGCTTTTAGTGTTCCCTCTAAGCTGAGTCAGTGCGAGCTAGGTCACAGTTTTTTAGCCTACGGCGCACACATTTTTGTCTTAGCTCAGGAAGGATGGATCCGGAGCAAACTGTAGCCCAATGGCTCACGCACAACTTTAATGCCAGTAGCTCACACAGTAGAATTTTTGCTCACAAGACTCCACAGCGTAGAGGGGGCATTGCTTAGAGGGTCTACTGCTCAGGAATAGAATTATCTCCTTTCCACGTGGAAGGTCCCAGGTTCAATCCACTGAAAGAATCTCAAGAAACAGGTCTCCAGAGAGACCCTTTCTCTCACAGACCCGGGAGAGAGACCGCCAGTCGGACAACGGGAAGTTAGGTTAGGTGGGCTGTGGATCCTATTGGCCGACAACCCGTGCTCCCTCTAAGCCGTGGAGCATTGTGAGCAAAAATTCCACTTTGTGAACCGCTGGCATTACAGATGTGAGCCAGTGATTCTCATTAGAGTGCTGCATCAATTAGTTGGCTCCGGAGCCACCCTTCCTGAGTGGAGACAAAAAAAAATGTGTGAGCCGGAGGCTCGAAAACTGTGAGCTGGCTCACACTCGCTCAGCTTAGAGGGAACGCTGCCGACAACCTGCCCAACGAGACCAGCAGCGACCGCCCCATTTGGCTGGGTACCCCAAGGTCATCCTCGGCCTTGGCCTCCCAAGCGGGGAGTGACAGATGTTCTTCCTGAACGGCTGTTTCCACCAAGCCAACCTAGGCAAGGGGAAGCCAAAAATGCTTCCGGTTTTGGGTGTAACAGTGGCACTGATTTTGCAGTCTAGGAAAGGGGAGATCTTTTTTGGGTCTTGGAGACCGCCTAGGGTTACTTGCAGAGAACAACTGCCATCTAGACCCCCACTAGAGCACCAAAAGAGATCCATGCACGGAAGGGTTTTATCTATTGAAGGAGGAAGACTTGGAACCTTCTCTGGCCCTTTAAATCACAGACTCCTCCTTTCCAAGTTTACATTGTTTAAACAGAATGGTGTGGGGTTTTTTTGGGGTGGGTGGCCACACCACTTTAAAGTCCTGTGCCTGAACTGTTGAGATCACATGCTGGGTTGCTCTCTGGACGTGCCACCTCATCCCTCCCATCATGGCTGTTGGACGGTTTGACATGTGGAAGGACTACCTGAGCCTCTCCAAGGTTGTGGCGGAGATCCTCGAGGACCGGAAGACGAGCCAGCTTGGGCCCCCCATCTCGGACACCCTAAAATCTGACAGGCCGGGGTTCCCCCTCAAAGACCCCTTGGGAGCTGCGGCCCAGTGGCCCAACGGGAGCGGAGCCAGCGGCGGCAGCAGTCCGGAGGGTGAGACCGGTGGAGGGGCCGCCCAGATATGTCAGTTCTGCAAGCACAACGGAGAGTCCAAGAACGTCTACTCCTCCCACCCGCTGAAGAGAGAAGACGGGAGGGTGGTCTGCCCCATCCTGCGTAATTACGTCTGCCCGCTTTGTGGCGCGACCGCCGACAAGGCCCACACCCTGAAGTATTGCCCACTCAACCAAGGGAAGCAGTCCCTGTACCGCAAGAGTGGGCGCAATTCGGCCGGACGCAAGGTCAAGAGATGAAGAGACGGCGCGGAACCGTGCGGACCCGGACGGGACTGAAAAGGGTGGAAGAGTGCCACATGCAAACTGGGGACAGGAACAACTTGTTTTGTTTAAGTTTTTTATTTTTGGAATTGCTTCTTTCTAAAATTAAAAAAGAGAGACTCTTTGCCATGAACGGTGAGGAGGCGGAAGACGGAAGCAGTTTGATGTGTTTCGTAATCATTGTGTGATTCCCTCCAAAAGCAGCCTTTCCCAGGTTGAAAGAGAGAGAATGTGTGTTTCTTTCCAGAAAAGAAATCAGGATGTAAATGTGTAGGTTTGGAAATCTTGTTATTTAGGTGAGTTGTCTAATAGATCATGAGGACTGCACGCTTTGGAAGCAAAAGGTGGGGAAGGGCTATTCTAAGTTTTTCAGTTTTGTATCGACGAGGAAAACACGTTTCTATCATTTGAAAATAATTTTTAAAAAACGCTTTCAACTAAAATTGACATCCCACCCACCGCCCTTCTTGTGTAACCACGTTGCTTTGAATGTGTGAGTTGATTAT
>NW_015193733.1:0-2820 GCF_001447785.1 Gekko japonicus | reverse complement strand
ACTGATCCTGGAGATCTCCAGTCCCTCCCTGGAGGCTGGCAACCCTAGCTGGAGTCTTCCTGTCACTGTTCCAAGTTCCTAATGGATGTTGGAAGGATCACAGATGCAAGGCTGAGACCAGCTACTTTTGGACAATGCCAGGGGCCTCCATTTTCACTTCACAACAGACTTCCCAGTCATGGTATAGACAGTCTGGGCCCAGAGATCCCCACCCCGTGTCACAATCAGATGTGAGTTGTGGGCTCCCTCAGTTCCTGTGTACACAGGGTTCACTTTTTATCAGGGCCATGGCATACTCCGAGAAGGGTCTTCAGCTTTCCTCCTGGTACCATCTTCCTGGCCTGAAAACAGCCCTCTTTGGCCGGCGAAGGAAACCCAGATGTGCCCCAGGGAAACTGTGGTTTTCCCCAACAGGCCAAGTAGCAACCCCAGGATCTTTGCATGCTGGAGAAATGACATGGGGTTGGAATGCTGAAGCACCTTTTCTTTTTTAAAAAAATTATTTTCTCAAAATAAAAGTGGGGTACAGAAGGGAAAAGGGGGTAGGGAAAAATATAGATTCATCAAATTTATCAAATATTATGGGTTGTTACATACAACAAGTAAAATCAGACACGTTAGCAAAAATACATATTTCAAATATAGAAGCAGGCAATAAAGCATCGATATTTGGGATGGGTTCTCTCTTTAGAAGAATAAACAAGAACTTCCCTAATGTTAGCGGTAATCTATTAACAATTTTAAAAAATTATGTCTTTAAACGCTGGACAAAGTTCTGTGCGAAAATTAAATCATCATTAAAACATGAATATTGTCTTAATCATTTTTTAAAATTATATTTATTGGTTTTCACATATATCCAACCATTTGTTTGTATAGATACATACATTGTAGAGTCTTTTACTTATTTTCTAGCCAATTATACATTCCTGACCATCTTTTTACAAAAACCTCTTCATTTTTTCCCTGCAACATTAAACTTAATTTATCCATTTCCGCTACATTCATCAATCTATCTATTACTTCATCTTTTTTAGGAGTATTGTCCTGTTTCCAATATTTTGCCCATAGTATTCTTGCTGTTGTGATTGTATATAAAGCTAAATATTTTTCATTATAACTAAGACCTTCTGGGATCATATTCAGTAAATATATTTCAGGTATTAACTCAAGTTTCACCTTTATCATTTTCTGTATTATACTTTGTATACTCTTCCAATATCTCTGTACTTTTGTACACCGCCACCACATATAGTAGAATGTCCCTACATTTGTTTTACATTTCCAACAAGTGTTGGAGCAGTTTGGATAACATTTTGCTATTCTTTCTGGTGGCCAATATCATCTATGGAACATTTTGAAAACATTTTCTTTGAAACTAGTGGCCCTCATAGCTTTAAGCGATTTCCAGATCTTTAACCAATTTTCAATCTGAATTATATGACCTATATCTCTTATCCATACATCCATATTATTCTTTACCAGTTTGTCTTTCATATATTCTTCAAGTAAAATTTTATAAAGTTTCTGGATCATTTTATCGTTTGATGAGAGCCAGATTTTATCTAGCTCATTTTTATTCTCATAAAAGCCTATTTTTAGATCTTTTTGGTATCTTGATTTTAACTGTGTTTCTTCCCACCATGATAGTTTCACCTTATATTGCTGATATAGTTCCTCTTTTAATTTATTTGTCTGATCTAATAAACTTTTATAGGGTTCTTTATTATAATTTGTCAAAAGAGATGGTTTTATAAAGGCTTCCAAGGGTGAAACCCATTTTGGAATTTTTGTATAAAATGTCTCTTTTATTGCCTTCCATACATTAAGTAGTGCTGACCTTGTAATATGGTTTTTGAAGTGCTGAAGGGATGTATCTTTTCCATACCAAATGTAGGCATGTCATCCCATGGAGAGATCGTATCCTTGTAATTTCAGACATCTTTCATCTTGCAAATTTATCCAGTCTTTAATCCATCCTAAGGATGCTACTTGGTAGTATAAATTCCAATTTGGTAACCCAAATCCACCTCTAACTTTTGAGTCCTGGAGTAACTTTAATTTGATTCTTGCTCTTTTTGAATTCCATATAAATTTTCTTGTAATTTTATGCATTTCTGTAAGGTATTGTGGTTTTTTAAGAACTGGGATATTCTGTGCTAAAAAGAGAAATCTTGGTAAAATATTCATTTTTACCATGGCTATTCTTACTGACAGGGAAATATGTAATTCTTTCCATTTATTTAAGTCCTTCTTTATCTGTTCCATTAATTTAGTATAGTTGTCTTCCATTAAAGTGCTATTTCAGTTTGACATCATGATACCTAGGTACCTAACCTTATTTACTATTTCCATATCCGTAAGATGTTGAAGTTCTTGTTTGGTAACAAAATCGCAGTTCTTTGTTAACAGTTTGGTTTTGTTGTAATTAATTTTTAGGCCCACCACTTGCCTGTATTCTCGTACCACTGTCAGCAATTCTTGAATAGAATCTTTGGGATTTTCTAGGATGAATACCAGGTCATCAGCCAATGCTAACAATTTATATTCCTCCCCCTTTGTTTTCAAGCCTTGAATACATTCGTTTTGTCGTACTGAGTCATTCAGTGTTTCTAAGGCAAAAATAAACAGTAGTGGTGAGAGGGGGCAACCCTGTCTTGTCCCTTTTTGAATCTCTATTTCCTGTATTAGGTCACCATTTATTATTATCTGTGTGTGTTGTTTCTTGTATATTGCGTTAATCATTGACCCAAACTTCCTTCCACAATCTGTTGCCTCCTCCTAATATTGCCTTAATCATTTATCAAAATCTAAATTTTA
>NW_015193732.1:0-3034 GCF_001447785.1 Gekko japonicus | reverse complement strand
AGAATCCATAGCAAAAACATAACATATGCATTTAATACTTTACAGTTATCAATTATACTGCCAATTGTATGTTAAATGCCTAATCTACATTACCCAAAACTCTTCAGATGAATGTCCTGTATTATTGTGGCTGAAAAATATTTGTTCCACTCAGTATGGTTTTTTTTGTCTCTCACAATAAGATAAATCCCAAGTCTATACCAATTCATCAAAATACGTCACAGCAAACCAAAGTGCAACACAATATTTTTAACAGGAACCATTTTTGTTTCCCTTCTTTATTAATCAGAACATATGTTGTTATTACTAATCATTTATATTTTCCCGTACATTTCAATAAACTCTTTTCTCTGTCTTCCTTCTGACTTGAACTGGGTAAATTATTCACACTGAATAAATTATTCAACCAAATGTAGCCCCTTTTCCTGTTCACAAATTATCTGTGAGCAGTCTTGCTTTTAACAAAAATTCTTCTGTTGGTTATTCTGCAAATAATTAATTTGAACATATTTTAGCGTATGGGTAGCTTGTGAAACATTCGCCTCAATGAGCCAGGAATTTACTAGTTCTTATGCACTATTTATGCTACATCTACTTACGTTAAAAGATCACATAAATGCACCTGTCCTGTGACTGGATAAATGGTACAACTGAAAAGTACTTAGGGGATGTACAATCCTGAGAAGACATTGGCAGCCACCAGTCTATTTTCACAAAGATTTTTTTCACAAGCAGATACATTGCTTTTCCAAAACAGTGAGTTTCCAAAACAATGATAAACGCATTCATTTATTCATAATGCATAAACAATAAAGCAGCTTTTATTCTTTGTATTTCTAATAGGTGTACATGTGTGTAGGGTGGGATCCAAAGAATTTATTTTCTCCCCAATGAGGACCAAAAGCGGCTTACATCATTGTCGTCTTCTCATTTAGGAGCAAGCAACAATGTTTTTGAAATGCTTCTCCAACTGGCTCAGAGGCTGACCTGTTTTCACCCTCTTCACATTGTTCTTGGGGAATGGGAGAGTATGTGTGTATATGGGAGGGGAGAGAGAGAGAGAGGCATTAAATAGACCTAATTTGGGGCATTGCTTAGGCACTAAATAGGCATTGGCAGGTGTCTGAGGATAGAGTGAGGCACCCAAAATTGCCATTCATGGTTGACCAGATGAAGGGGGTTGGAAGGGAATCCTCTGGATGTTGGGAAAAATTATTTGAATCTTTGTGCTGACTGGCATGGAGTGGTACTGGCCAATATCTTATGGTGCTGGTTGGTGTGCAGGAACAGTTATATTGCCTGCCTGATGAAAGTCAAATTGGGATTTCCCAAATATTGGTGACCCCAGTGGGAAGCCTGCTGAGGCACCAAGATCTAATTATTATGACAGTTCTGCTGTTAACTAATAAAATGTAGGGGAATCCAACTTCTGAATCTTAATTTTAGTCAACTGAATTTGGAGGCACAGCACACTTGAATGGCATTACATAGCAGCATTTATGAGTTGATGATACACTTTCAAAAGATGCACCCAATACTGTCAAAAGTATTAAGTTTAAATTAGTCAGTTCAAATGGTTGGCATTTTTGTTAGCTCAGGGTAAATGCCTTCCGGCGTTGTGGCGGTGAGGAGGAGTGGAACAGTGGTGGTGGCGGCGGCAATGACGGTGACGGCGGTGGAGCGATCCAATGAAAGAACATGGCGGTGATTTAACACCAAGCAGCAATTGTTCCAGGCGGAGATTAGCCCTGTGACATGACAACGCGGCAACGCTGCTTGGCCGGAGCCAATTGGACAGAGGCCAGCGCAGGAAGTCGTCGCACAGTCACAGACTATGGGAGCTTCCCCAGAAGGAGCTGCTGCAGAGCCCGCTGAGACAAGCTTCCACTATAAGGAAAAGAACACACACGCCGGCGGGGTGCCTGGTAGGCACTCACCTCCCTATATATATACATTGTATGTGGCCCTAGTTAGGAAATGTAAAATGCTTGTAAACCACTCAGAGCCTCCGGGATTGAGTGGTATAGAAATTGAAAGTATAAATAAACAAATAAATAAATAAATAATCAATAAAGCCACTGATGAATTCAACTACCTTAGAGGTGTTGTATGTCCCACCCCAGTTTCCAGTTTAAGGGCACATATGCAAGGAGTAACTTAATGAGTAAATAAATTGTGGAATTTGCTACTAGAGGGATTAGTAATGGCCACAAGGATAAAAAGGTTAAGGTAAAGGTTTCCCTTGCTCGAAAGCTAGTCGAATCCAACTCTAGGGGGCAGTGCTCATCTCCGTTTCCAAGCTGAAGAAGCATAACTAAACACCAAGGCACACGAAACGCTGTTACCTTCCCGCTGAAGCAGTACCTATTTATCTACTTGCAATTTTTTGCTTTCGAACTGCTAGGTGGGGCAGGAGCTGGGGCCAGAGAACAGCTCCATCAGTGGGTACCAGCCACTGGGAACCCCCACATTCAGAGGCTGTAAACTTCTGAATTACCAGTACTCTGGGATTCTTCACCTATACCCATGCTTGCCCTATTCCCCACTTGTTGGCCCTCCAGGGAAACTGGTTAGCTATTATGTTAAATGGGATACTGGACTAGATGAACCACTGGTCTGATCCCACAAGGCTGTTCTTATGTTCTCAGTATAAACTCAAGGAACAGTGGAAGACAGATGAGGAAATACTCGCTCCTCATCTTCCTTCAGATCTACCCCCTTTCTCTTGTACTCTCTTGTTGTATCCTGTTTCACTGAGAGAACAGCAGTCCTACAGGAGGCCAGCACAACTACATGCCAGAGACATGTAAGAATAATCTAGGAGGGACGGGTTTCCTGGCAACCAGGACAGAGATGGCTGTCTCTGCCCAGCTTGCCAGGAATAGGATGGGGCTGTTAATAGACAGATTACTTATAGGAGCTCCCACTGGTGAGACTACTAAAAGGACTAGGCCTCCTGCAGTTTAGGTTAATTGAGCATTATGGTTAGCTTTGCATTACAAGCACTCTGTCCTCTACAATGGTAAAACACTCC
>NW_015193731.1:0-3243 GCF_001447785.1 Gekko japonicus | reverse complement strand
GGCAATAGCAAGCCACTTCTCTGAAATGTAGAAGCCCAACGAGGGGTCTCCAGAAGTCAGCCGTGACTTCCAGGCACACACACACACACACACACACACACACAAATACTCACCAAAACTCTTGTGCTCAGAAAACCAAATATAATACAAGGCATGTAAGTTTTCCTTTTCAGAGTGATACCTGTGCTGATAAAAGCTCCTGCAGCAAGTGGCAAGGAGTGCTCTCTGAATGTCCCCCTAAGTTCTTTAGCTTTGCATTCTTTGAATACAACAACTGATACAGTTGGGATAATATCGCTAAGCCCTTCCGACTTCCCTGAGTGGTGAAATATCCAGGGGTAACACACACACACACAAATACTCACCAAAAATGTTGTGCTTAGAAAACCAAATATAATACAAGGCATGTTAGTTTTCCTTTTCAGTGTGATACCTGTGCTGATAAAAGCTCCTGCGGCAAGTGGCAAGGAGTGCTCTCTGAATGTCCCCCTAAGTTCTTTAGCTTTGCATTCTTTGAATACAACAACTGATACGGTTGGGATAATATTGCTAAGCCCTTCCGACTTCCCTGAGTGGTGAAATGTTCAGGGGTAACACTACAGGGTTCACTTTCCTTTGGAGGAAAGGATACTTATGAGGTCTTTGTAATATCTATCTTATTTACAAATATACAAGAAGAACACAGCGGAAGCAAACTAACGTCAGTCCAGCACAGCTCCTGGGTTCTGCCACCAGGCCTGCCATCATGGCTTCCCACCCACCCCCAACAAAGTCGCTGCAGGGGTCCCGGCCTCTGCCGCCACAGCCACCGCGGCCGTCTCCGCCCTCCCACCATCATCAGAAATCCGACTGTGCATTTGCAGAAAATGTTTTTATTTGGGGGGAGGATTTAAACCTCTCAATGTAATTTTTCTACACTTTAAGATTTTCGGTAAACTTGGGAGGGGGGCAGTTTGCAAAACTATCTGGTTTATGTCAGCGTGAACCTGATCTGTGGATTTAAGTATCCACATATGAGGCCATACTTATTAGATACTTAATTATCTCTCCTTATATATAATTGAGTAGTGGGGTGGTACTTTCTGAACATTCCACACACCCCTAAATCAGTTGGCTCCATGATGTGTCACTCAGAAGCCATCCCTATCCACTGGCTGCGTTGCCTGAGTCCCGCCCACAGAGGTGCCGCCGGCCAAAACTTTCCTCAGAAGATGATTGCTTCGCTCCAGGGAACACAGCTACTGTCTTTGTCATGCCCACAGTGCAGCCCGACCCTGTAGACCCTGACCCTGGGGATTCTGCGCCCTCAACGTCCGAGGGTGAGCTCCCTGCACCCCTTGAATCATCAGACCTAAGTCTTGCGGAGGATGAACACCAGCTACCAGGAGGGCTTATACCTGGAGCCGCGCCGGCAGAGCCAAGCACAAGCACCACGCCTCCTGATTCCCCCCCACCGGTGGCTCGTTTGTGTGATCAGAGGCGACGGGACATGGCAACCCGGGGTAAGGAAGCGCGCATGTGAGGTCGGCGTCCTCTAAGCCCAGAGTACTGACCGGAGCCAGGACCCTGTTAGCAGCCGGTAATTAGCTAAGAAGTGGAACGGGCTTTTTAGGCGGCTCTCTCAGATCCCCAACTCATGCTGGCAATTAGTCTCATAGACGACTCGCTGCACCCCGGATCCTGCATTCCTGTCTCCTGGTTTTCATTCTGACTTCCTGGCTCCTGACTTTGGCTTGCGTGACGTTGTTTCCCTGACTTCGGACTGTGTATCCTGACTTTTGACGAACGGCTTTTGGCTTCTGAACTCTGTTTGCAATATCTGGTAACCCTAGACTGTGTTTTGACTTGGTATTTTGGATTCTGCTCACGTTATTCTGTCTTATCTGGTACCCTGACCCCCGAGCTCCCCAGTCACCAGAATAAGCGTGGTAGCGTACATCAAAAATTGTATAAGAACTAACATTTTGAAATATGGCTTGCAGCACTTCATTCTAATGAAGATATAAGTACAGAATGACAAACCTGAAAAAGGACTCGGAAACGAACAGTGTACTAGAACTCCGTCGTTTGTCTAAAACTAGTACTGTAGTATTCTATATGTACTGCTAAGCTTTATATTGCATATTATAGTGTTATGGTTGTAATTTTTTTGGGATTTTGAGGCAAACCTGATACCTGGGTTTGGAGGTATTTTTAATTTTGATACCGGCTTTTGGAGTTCATTCATTTGCACTATGCTAAGCAAGTACATTTGTAAAAGACAACAACATCATGATGCTCCAGTGCTCTCTTAACCACCGGAGGTTAAACCAAGTCGCAGCATTCTAAGCAAAGATCAGAATGTTTTCCCAGGAGATTGTGGGAAGTAAAGCCATATCCCCACCCCCAAGATGAGGAGGATGAGGATGGGGGGGAGAGTTGGATTTCTGCAAGGGGCTGCCTGGGAGGAAATTTATGCTTTGCTTAATCTTCTGTGGGATGCAGTCCAGAAGGGGACCCCACAATACGAGTCATCTAAGAGCCAAAAAGGTATGGAGACAAATGATGGAGGGGGGGGTATGCAAATATCTTTTTCGGGTGGACGGAGGTGTTCGGAGTCTTCTTTTCTCTTTGGTTTTAATTTGTAATGTTTTGATGTTTTTTCTGTAAGCCCCCCTGAGCCAAAAGGAAAGGAGGAATAAAACGTATAGATAAGAACTGTAAATAAAAGACGTCTAGGGCTAGGCAAATTGTTTTCTTGCTCTGAGATCATCATCCGTCACTGGAACGAGAAGGGGGGGAGGCTATTGGTAGCCATTCTGCGTCACTCAACTATGGTGTTCTCGCAGAAAAGATAAGAACATAAGAACATAAGAGATGCCAATGTTGGATCAGGCCAAAGGCCCATCCAGTCCAACACTCCAGACCCTAGAAACCAGGGACTTAAATTTCACTCCCTACAAACTATGTTATATACTTTTATTTTTTATACTTGAGGATTACAGGGCCATTTAGACTTCTAGTACTTACTGAAGGCAATACCTGTCAGCTTCCTAGTTAAATCAGTTCCCAACAACATTCATTTCGAAGAAAGATGAGTTTATTGGGACAGTAACAGATACTGGACTGAAGACTCTCTGTGTTGGAACTGAAGGGGAAAGGGCGATTACAGATATACTGTGTTCAAGCAGAGGCACTAAAGATCAGGACCCCACAACATTTGCCCACCAGAATTAACAGTCATAAGAACATAAGAGATGCCAA
>NW_015193730.1:0-3159 GCF_001447785.1 Gekko japonicus | reverse complement strand
TGAACACCCCTGCCCCTTATAGAAAATTTAAACGTTATTTATTTTAGTGAGCAGCGCGGTTTGAACCAGAGCTTTTTCCAAGTAGGGATGTACAGTGCATTAAATATATTTACAGTTTATCGAATAAGTCTTTATTATAGATGCCAGCACTTTACTATCAAGAAGCTTTTAAAATTATATTTCTATCTGCATTTCCCCCTTCAAATTAAAGATTAGCAAATTCCTTCACTTCCTCTCCATTATTGTTCCTCTTTTCCATTATGACTTGGATTCCATTCCATTGTATTCCATTCTCTTCTGGAAAGAAAGGAGCATTTTTGGAAGTTGGTAACTGACTTCAGACACCAAACGTATACTGTAAAAATTAAATAGCTTGCCTGAAATAAAAAAAATATTTATTTCCTTTTACTTTCCTTCAGTGCATGTGCACACACACAAAAACCCAGCAGCACTCATACACAGTTTATAATCAGAAATAATCTTTGTTAAAACTATGTGCTGTTACAAAAGGTGAATTTTGAAGGGGTTTGTATTTTGTTTGTTATATGTTTGAAAAAAGAGTATGCTTCAATATAAAAACAATTTTTAAAAAGTAAAGAAAAATATTATCCAACAGTATTAGTCTTCTTTTTACTTGTTTTTGTGCCGTCATTCTAGAAAGAAATATCTGGAAATGGTCTGGATTATGACCTTCATTTGGCACAGCAACTTGACTTGCACTTATGGTGTTCTATATAGTATTACCTCCAGATAGTGTCCCATCCAAAGGCTGCCCAAGACCAGTCCTTCTTTGCTTCTGCACAGATGCTGCTCACATGCCTTCAGGCATTCCCCTGGCTGCCTCTTAATTACTGTCTTATTCCACAGGAGTTATGTCATTGTAGTGCTCATTTTATTTATTTGCATTTCTACCTAACTCTTCCTCTGAGTCAGTGTTTTCCAGTTTTACCCATACAATATTCTTGTGCAGTTAGATTGATGGACAGGGATTATGCCAAACTCACCTAGTGGGTTTTATAGCTGGGCAAAGATTTGAACCAAGGCCTCTTTGCTATATTCAGTGCTTTAACACTAAAGTCATATAGGTGGGTTATAAAAATGAGAATGATCAGAAGCAACTCTAAGCTCTGTGTGCGAGAAACAGGAACTAGACAATCCAGTAGGCATATTCCAAAATTGAACTGGTGAAGACATTTGCCTGTTTATAGATGGCATACTGGAATAGGCACAATATTCCATCCTGCCTTTTAAAATTAATTTTCTTAATGAGAGTCCTAGAGAATTTCTAATGGGACGTTGATGTGAGTGGAATAGGTAGAAAAAGCAACAAGGTAGGAAAAGCAAACACAAGTTGATGCTTATACTGAGATACCTCCATTATGGCTTTTGGAATGCATGCTAAATTTGACTTCCTCAGGGCATCTCTGGCTTCACTGATTATGCCTGTATATGTAGAAAAAGCCGTAGGAGTAGAAAAATTAGTGTTAAACAGGATATGGGAGAAAACATTGTAATTTCACATTAGGTGGTTGCTATTTTAAACTTGAAGATCTCCACATACAGTCTTTTCTAACGTATCATTCATCTATGATGGTTTCTTGTAATATCAACTCAGGACAAGTGTGGTGGGTGCTTTTGATACATATCCAAAGTTATAAAATTAAAATTAAAAATCCATTCCCCAAATAATAATAGTAATAAGACGTTGGATTTATACCCCGCCCTTCACTACACAAAGGAATCTCAAAGCAGTTTACAAATTCCTTTCCCTTCCCCTCCCCACAACAGACACCCTGTGAGGTAGGTGAGGCTGAGAGAGCTCTCCCGAGAACTGCCCTTGAGAGAACAGCTCTGAAAGAACTTATGACTGACCCACGGTCACACCAGCAGCTGCATGTGGAGAAGCAGGGAATCAAACCAGTTCTCCCAGATTAGAATCCACACTCCTAACCACTGTACCAAACATGTAATTTCTTAGGAAAATACCTTATCATCATAGAGGTTTTTTTGTTTTTTTTCTGGGGTACAAGCGTCTTATTCCCTGCCGTGTGGCAGGGACCATTGATAGGTTTAGTCATCTTGCTTCAAGCATTGCTCAGCCATAGTCAGCTACTACAGAAGAAGTGGGTTGCAGGACAAGGATCAAATGGGAAGGAATGAGCAAGATGTTGTCATTGTGTGTTGATGACACATCACTCCAGAGACTTCTGCACAATCTCTCCAGCAGGTAAAATTATATCCAAAACCCCCCCCCCCCAGGACTAGGCCCAATCGTTGATTAAGAACATAAAAAAAGAACAACTGTGCTTGATCAGGCCAATAGCCCATTCAGTCCAACACTCCATATCACACAGTGGCCAAAACTCAGGTGTCATCAGAAGGTCCACCAGTGGGGCCAGAATTCTAGAGGCCCTCCCACTGTGGGCCCCCAAACACCAACAGAGCATCACTGCCTCAGACATAGTGTTCCAGTTATACCTTGTGGCTAATAGCCACTGATGGATCTCTGTTTATCCAATCCCCTCTTGAAGCTGTCTATGCTTGTAGCTGCCACCACTTCCTGCAGCAGTGAATTCTACATGTTAATTACTCTTTGAGTGAAGAAGTACTGCCTTTTATCTGTTCTAAACCTACTGCTTATCAATTTCATTGAGTGCCCATGAGTTCTTGTATTGTGTGAAAGGGAGAAAAGTACGTCTTTCTCTAACTTCTCTATCCCATGCATAGTTTTGTAAACCTCCATCATGTTACCCCTCAGTTGTCATTTCTCCAAGATATAGAGCTCTAAAACTCTTTAACCTTTCTTCATAGGGAAAGTGTTCATCGCCTTAATAATTTCAGTTGCCCTTTTTGCACCTTTTCTAATGCTATAATATCTTTTTGAGGTGTGGTGACCAGAACTGTACACAGTATTTCAAATAAGGACACACCATAGGTTTATACAGGGGCATTATGATACTGGCTGGTTTGTTTTCAGTTCCCTTCCTAATAATCCCCAGCATAGAATTTGCTTTTTTTAATGCAGTCGTGCACTGAGTCAACATTTTCAGTGAGTTATCTACCACAACTCCAGGATCTCCTGGTCAGTTACCTCCAGTTCCGGCCCCATCAATGTGTATTATAGTTGGGGTTTTTGGCTTAAATGAGCATTACTTTGCA
>NW_015193729.1:0-3029 GCF_001447785.1 Gekko japonicus | reverse complement strand
GGAGCTGCTCTTCACAGAAATGGCTATTGTATGGTCCTCTTCTGAGAAGCACCTGCTCATTCTTTTGGTTGGATAATTCATCTGTCAGCTTAAATATTGTCTGTGGCTCTGGTTCCCTTTGCTGTTCCTCCTGCCCTCTGGCCACGCAACTGTAAAAAGCAGCCACTGAGACAACAAAATTATGGTCACTTCCAAATATTTCCAGAACAGCCTGAGAGTCCATTTATTTATGTATGAAGTTAGAGTGTTTGTTTGTTTTACAAAAGCATAGCACACGAAATAGGTGAATTCTGCTCAGCTTTCCCTTATTTCGCTGTATTTGGCAGATTGATGGGGTAATGCTCTGAAAGCAAGAAGGGACCATGACTTAGTGACAGAACGTTTACTTTGCTTGAAAAAGTTTCCAGGTTCCATAACCAGTATCTCCAGTTAAAAGTATCCAACAGTGTGTGGTATGAGGCATCTTTTGCCTAAGACCATGAAGAGCTGCTGCCAGTTAGAGTAGACAATACTGACATTGATAGACCAATGGTCTGACTCAGTATAAGGAACATTCATGTGTTCATGTTCATTTAAACTACCACTAGAATGGCTATATTTTCTTCTTTCTGCCTTAAATTTGGCAGGAATGGCCTTCTGCTTGAGGGATAGAATTCCTTGTCATTTCATGGCTTTTGAGTGGATGACAAAGAAGTTACAAGTAAAATGTGTTTCCCATTGACATCAACCAGCACCAAATTACGGAATTTATTTGAACATACTGTACTATAATGGTATTAAAGAATTGAAGCTATTTTTTTTGCAATGAATAAGCCAATCCCAAACAAAACACAGTAGAGCTTTAGGCTTGCCAGTCCCCAGGTCTGGGCGGGGGTTCCCCCACTTTTGGGAGCTTCAGCCTGCCATCGACCAGCTCCTCCACATAAGGGTTGAAACACACAGGTTCAGAGAACAACCAGCAACTGGGGTATATTCTTCTACTCTGTAGAAGAATGGAAACACATGTCAAGGTGGCCAGACCACTCCCAAGTCTCCAAAGGTAGGTTTTGAACAACAGAAAGACAGACATTCCCAGAATTCCAACAGTGGCTTTCCAAGGTAACCCCATGACAGCTTCACAAGCACCCCAGCCAGATTTTCTTTTTAATTCAGGGATGCATTAAATAAATCAGGGGGCACCCCCCAACCAAGGAGCACCACAAATAAAATAAAAAATTGGAAGTCGGGGGGCCTGGGCTGGATGGGAAGTCAGGGGGGCTTAGCAGTAAGCCAGGGGGCAGGCCCTGAGATGCCCCACTGTAGCTACAGGGCTCCCCCAGCCATACCAGACAAGCAAGGGAAGCATGCCCACAACTCTCAGAGCCCTCCCAAGGGCTGACACACTCAGGTCCAGAGTACACCCAGCAATCATGGTATATTCTACTCTGCCGGGGGGGGGGTGACATGTTGAGCTGGCCAGGCCACCCCCAAGTCTCCAAAGGTTCTGAAGGAAAAGAATAGGCAGACATTCCCAGAGTTTCAACATAGGCTCCCCAAAGTAACACCCACCATAGCTTGGTGGGGGGAAAAGTAACCTCACCATAGAGAACAATGGAGGGGATGGGGCAACCTGTTTGAGGGCCCGTAGAATTGGACCCCCTGGTCCAATGTTCTTGAAACCTGGTTGTTATCTTGGGGAGAGGCTCCAGCAGCTACCCTGCAAGTTTGGAGCCTCCCCCTCAATCCTCCTTCCCTCCAGCCCCCAGAATATACCCTATGTTTTTACCATTGACTTCATCAATGGCCCATAGGATATAATGGGGCTGAAACTGACATTCGGCTGGCCGAAAGACTCCTGAATCAGCTGGTACTGCCGAAATTGACATGCAGGAGTCTTTATGCCAGCTGAAATTGATTTCTGCCTGATTCAGCCAAATCCGAATCGGGCCAATTATTATTATTTTTTTGCACACACCTACTCTCAAGGTTGTGTTCCTTACTAGATTCAAGTGTATTTTCCATGTAAAAGATGGTTCAAAGTGGATTCCTAGATATTTAAATTGATTGACTTGTTCCATAAACTGGCCTGCTGTTTCCCATTTTGGTGAATAGTATGATCTTGGATTTCACCACGTTTATGAACAAGCCATCATGATCATAGTAAAGCTCAAAAATTTATCAGCTTGCAGAGAGCCACTATTGATCTGGACATTATCACTGCATCTTTAGCATATAGAAAGACGGGAAGTTCATACTTAGATAAATAAAGAAATGCTTTCTTCAGGAGACAGGGTCTGAGGTCATTTATATACAAATTGAACAACAGGGGCTCAAGTAAACATCTCTGCTTGTCTCCTTTGCCTAGCATAAACAGCTCCGATAGTTGTCTTAACTCCCCATCTCTAACCCAGGTGTGGAGGTATGGTTGTAGAGCTGTGAATTAAGTAAAGGAGACATGGTTCAATGTCATATTTCTTCAGTTTTCCCCATAGCTGGGGTCTAGAGATTGTTATGTTATGAGGTAGATGTTCTTTCATGAGGTAGGTGTTGTGTTATGAGGTAGATGTTGGGTGAGGGAATTATTATTTGAAGGGTAAAAGTAAAGGGGGGATCCAGGGGTTTTCTCAGTGGGGAATTTCAGTGAGAAAGGGTTGGATGTGGGGAGCCTTTGTTGGAGGGACCTGTTATGAGGTAGATGTTCCTTCATGAGGTAGGTGTTGGGTGAGGGAGATTTTCTTTGGAGGGTAAAAGTAATGTGGAGTATACAGGGGTTTTCACAGTGCGGGAATTTCAGTGAGAAATGGGTGGTAGGGTATAAAATGTGGGTCCTCAGCTGAGGCACCCAGTAGCTAAACCCCTCTGCTCAGTGTGAGCAGAGAGACAGGGTGGCTCAGAGCCCTGAGTCCACCTAACACCCAAACCCCAGCAGGGGAGAGGAGTTCACAGTCAAGAGGGTCCTCAGCCAAGGCACCCATTAGCTAAGCCCCTTTGCTCAGCCAGTCCACCCCCACCCATCAGAGACGGCCATCCTCCCACCTAAGCACCAAGGG
>NW_015193728.1:0-2998 GCF_001447785.1 Gekko japonicus | reverse complement strand
GCCTCTGCAAGATAAGAACTAGGGATGAGAACGAACTAGCTCACAAACTAAAGTTCGTGGCGAATTTTGTACAGTTCATGGTTTGCGAAGTGAAGGCAGGTCAACCAGCACAACCTTCCCATGAATTTTCAAGTTGTTTGTGGAGGTTTGTGCCAGTTTGTGAATAGATACATTTTCAGACAGACTGTCCCCACTCAATCTAAATGTTTGAGTCTCCATTGTGGAGAAAGGTGAGCTATGAATTAAGTAAATAAACAATAAATATAGCTGGAGATGGAGGGGCAGATAAAAGGCTGGTGGGTGGGCAGAAAAGGATAGAGGGAAGAAGAGAAAGTTGAAGATATGGGGGTTGCCAGGATGAGTGAAAGAGGGAATAATGTGGGGAAGTAGAGACAGGGAAAAATGGGTGACCTTTGCAAGTCCTTGAAAATTCCTTGCTGTGTAACTGGGACTGCCCTGGCACCTGGCACTGTGCAAGTCAGCCATAGTTTTCCTGGGCAGAGGGTGCTGGGATAGGATAGGGCAGAAAACTAAAAATGAGGAGAAGATAAAAGTAGATCAGCTGGTGAATGGGAAGGAGAGTAAGCAGGAAAGTGGGAGAGGTAGTATGGTCTTTCAAGGAAGGGAAAGAAGGAAATAGTGAGTGAGAGGGAAATTTACCCTGCAAGTCTTGTGAGTTCCTGCTTGTTCCTATATAGTATTTCCTATTGAAGCTTGCTAGAATTTTTTTGGAAGTTTTTGGATAGATAGAACATGTACAAGAATCCTAATTGTCACTCAGATAGATTTTGCACATTCTTTCATCTTAATTCCAGTTTTAAAGTCTCTTAATTAATCTCAGTAGGTGTTCTTGAGGATGGTTATTATACAGTAGGAACCTCATGTTCTTGGAAATGAGCCAACATTCCACCCTCATCTGATCAACAGTTTATTGCAAGACTGTAGTCTGATACACACAGAACATTCCAGCTTAACAAAATATTTTCCTTAGAAACAAGCAGTGTTGACCAAATGGTGAGAATTCAAGCCATCAGTGCTACAGCCATCATACCCTATTTATAAGAACACATTTCAGTTATTCAGTTTGGAATGAATAATGGGCCATGTCAATGTAGGCTGAGCATTCAAAGGGTAACACAGAATTGGGGAAAGTTCCAGGAAAAACGACAATTGATATAGACATCTGTAGAAACACCTTCCTTAAAACAAAAACCTAAAACATCTGGGAATTTTTAATTATTTTTCAAGTATGGTTTTGGAAAGTGAGGTTCCCTGGAAGCTCATTTACCAATGAGAAAATTGGTAAAATGCATGCATATGCATGAATACATGAAGCTGCTTTATACTGAATCAGACCCTTGGTCCATCCAACTCAGTAATGTCTACTCTGACTAGTAGCAGTTCTCCAGGATCTCAGGTGGAGGTCTTTCACATCACCTACTACCTGATACTTAAATGGAAACACTGGGGTTTGTATCTGTCTACTCTTTCTACTGTATCTGTCTACTCTAACTAGTAGCAGCTCTCCAGGGTCTCAGGTGGAGGTCTTTCACATCACCTACTACCTGATACTTAAATGGAAACACTGGGGTTTGTATCTGGGACCTTCTGTATGCCAAACAGATGCTGTACCACTAAGCCACAGCCCTCCCCCATAGCAGAGGCATGTTGCCCACCACTACAGGTTTTCCCCTTGCACATGTAGCCAGCAGGGAAGTGTTGAGTATATTCTACTATGTATTCTAAGGCTTGGTATGCACAAGCGGCCAATGTGCCTGAACTGTGTATGCGGGGGGTTACATGATTGTATATGTCTCCATTTTAAAAAAACCTGCACACAGAAAAAACATAAGAACGTAAGAAGAGACCTGCTGGATCATACCAATGGTTCATCTAGTCCAGCATCCTGTCTTACACAGTGGCCAACGAGTTCCTCTGGACAGTCAACAATAGGGCATAGAGGCCACGGTCTTCCCCTGATGTTGCCTCCTGGTTCCAGGATTCAGAGGCTTAGTTCCTCCAAATCTGGAGGTTCCCTTCAGTCACCATGGCTAGCAGCCACTGATAGACCAATCCTCCATGAATCTATCTAATCCCCTTTCAAAGCTGTTTATTCCTGTGGCCATCACTGCATCCTCTGGCAGTGAATTCCACATTTTAATCACTCTCTGTGTACAGTAAACTATCCATCTTATTCCCTTTATTTTAAATCCTGCCCTTTATCACATACAACCCAATACCATTTATAAGAAGGCCCTCCTAAACAGTCATAAAACATTTAGAACCAAACATAAAAATCAGACAAAACAGCCATAAACCTGAAAAACAAAAGCCGCTAATAATAAAAACTCTAAAATTAGGAAAATTATTTTTAAAAATCAGCCCAAGGCCAAGATGCATGTTAACTTGGTGAGGACTTGGCAAATCTCTTCAGGGAGTGCAGGGTCTGGGTGTTGCAAGTCTTGGCCAATCCCTGGATTGAGGCGGGGGTGGGGTCTCTGTGTTTGCTGGTTCCTCCCTCCCCTTCCTTCCTAAGTCAACTAGCTTTTGCTCTGAGGCTCCAGAAGCTTCTTTTGCAGCCTGGACAAGAAGCATGCAGCACACAGGAGCATCAGTGGGGCATCAGTGCAGAGGACTAGCAAGGTACCCTGAGGCCTCGATTCTCCATCCCTTGATCTCTCTCTTTGGGCCCACAAAGGGAGGAATGGTAGCTTTCACACAGATGGTTTTCACATAAAAACAGAAGAATTCATGGAGGATAGATCTATCAATGACTAAATGGACCCTCCATGTATAGAGGAAGTAGATCTTTGGGGGGAAAGATGTTGTGCACCTTGCTTTCATGCCCTGTTTGTGACCTTCCAGAAACATCTGAATGGCTATTGAAAAATAATAATTAAAAAATGCTTCACTGATCTCAGAAGGCAATCGTTTGAAGCTGAAGTATCCTGCGGATATAAATGGCACCGACACCTCAGGCTTACCTGCAAATTTGATG
>NW_015193727.1:0-3176 GCF_001447785.1 Gekko japonicus | reverse complement strand
TCCATCTTAGCCAGACCGGAAGCCCTCCCAGATTAGAGTCTTAATCACTGGGCCCTGCCTGTTTTCCCCTCATTGGCAGTCATTGCCATATGGTTGCCAACCTCCAGGCAGGGCCCAGAGATCTCCTGGACTTACAGCTGATCTCCAGAAAACAGAGATCAGTTCCCCCTGGAGAAAACGAACACTTTGAGGGTGGACTCTGTGACATATTATACCCCATCAAGCTCCCTCCCTTCCCCACACACCTCCTTCCCCAGGCTTTACCCCTCCCCACCATCTCCAGGAATTTCCCAATGCAGAGTTTGCAACCATACCTCACTGCTTCTGGAAGACTCATCCAGAAATAAAGCTAGGCATAGGAAATCTGGACACGCAGCTCAGGGTGATGATGGGAGTATTGGGTGCAGTAAAGAAGAAGCTGGAGACCAACTGGTGATGAAGGTACATAAAGTTTACTTAGAGATAATGGTGAATATTTACACAGAGATATACAGACTGTCTTACAGCATAACATACCTTCATTGGAGAGAACTAAGTCACCCACCCACCCAGCTTATCATGCTGATAGCTTATATATTAACCCCAGCCAATCACTAACAGGATACATTAATTACCTACTCTAACAATGCTAGAAGAGTATCACCTGGTAGTTTAACACCTGGCTGTAATTGCCATAACCACTTAGCATGACAGCTAAGACTTACATACAGATCAAACTGATCTAGATCCAGTAACTGCTTGCTACCTCAACCATCTAGACATATATCTCAATAGGGAGTGGCACCGCCCAGAAGGAAGGAAAGTGAGAGATTCTGCCCTGGGGTAAAATGTGGAATTCACTGTCAGAAGGGGGTTAGAAAGCGTCATGGAAGGTAGATCTATCAATGGCTACTAGCCATGATGACTGAGGGGAACCTCCACATTCAGAGGCATTAGTAGCTGCCCTGAGCCTGCTGGGGAGGGCGGGGTATAAATCTAACAAATAAATAAATAAAATAAATTAATTAATCCTCTGAAGCCAAGAGACCACATCAGTGGAAGGCCTCGGCCTCTATGCCCTGTGGTTGGCCCCTATGTGAGACAGGATGCTGGACAAGATGGACCACTGGTCTGATACAGCAGGGCGCTTCTTATATTCGTATGTTCTGTGCCCTGTTGCTGGCTGTCCAGAGGAACTGGTTGGCCACTGTGTGAGACAGGATGCTGGACTAGATGGACTGTTGCTCTGATCCAGCAGGGATCTTCTTATGTGAGGGGAAGATATCGGCTTCTGTGCCCTGTTGCTGGCTGTCCAGAGGAACTGGTTGGCCACTGTGTGAGACAGGATGCTGGACTAGATGGACTGTTGGTCTGATCCAGCAGGGATCTTCTTATGTTCCTATGTACTACACATTTTTTAGATATATTCCATGGTTTGTTCAGTTAGAAGTAGAGTTTCCAGCTGTCCTGGAGCAAAAATGACCTGTCCTTTTAAAATTCCGCTTCTATTTTAATGTCATATGTATCATTTATATTGCAAGATATGCCATTGGTGTACTATGTGCTGGTCAATGACCGTGAATAAAACTTATACTATAATATATGGAAATGGGCAGTTGATAAATCACATCCCAGGAAACTTCTATTAAAGAGAGAGAACATATTTCTCCAGGAAAGTTGGCAACCCTAATTAGAAGACAGTTTCCAGGGTCGTGACATTCACCATCTCATTTTTCTATCAGATCCTCAGCCTCATCTTGAGTCAAAATCCACTGAAAGTCATCTTGAAAGATCCCAAGTATGGGTGCGTGTGCATGTCTTAATTAGGTCTATTTAGATGGCTTGCTAAAAATTACCAAACAGAAATGGAAACCAATTAACGTAGTGTTCAGCATCGGCACAGAAAAAGGCATGAATGCTTCCCAAAATGTGAAGTTCATTACCACGAAAATTGCAGTGTCCAGTTAACTTCCTTTCCTAGAAAGGGGGGTGGGAGAAGCAATTACGTAGTGCCTTTTAACTGCCTTTTAATGTCGTGTAAAAATTGATTTCGTACACCGTCAAGGCTACGGGGGAAAAAAAGAAAAGCAATAATAAAGGAAAATCGGGAGATGGGGCAGAGAGAAAAAGAGAAAGTTCAGAATGCCAGGAAATGCTGTGCTCATGACAAGGGAAGAAAATCACTATCACAGAATCATAGAATGTTAGAGTTGGAAGGGACCTTGCAGGTCATCTAGTCCAGCCCCCTGCATTCTGCAGGAGCGTATCTGAAAGATAGCCCTACAACATACCCGAAAGATGGTCATCCAGCCTCCGCTTGAAAATGTCCAGTGAAGGAGCATCCAACACCTCCTGAGACAGGCTGTTCCACTACTCAACCACTCTGACAGTTAGGAAGTTTCTCCTGATATTTAGCTGGTAACGACTCCCTTGTAATTTCCAACCATTAGATCTAGTCTTGCAATCCGAAGCCAGAGAGAATAGATCTGTTCCATCTTCCACATGACGACCCTTCCAATACTTAAAGACTGCAATCATGTCCCCTCTAAGCCTTCTCTTTCCCAAGCTAAACATACCCGACTCTTTCAGACATTCCTCATAAGATGTGGATTCCAACCCACTCACCATCCTAGTTGCCCTCTTCTGGACACGCTCGAACTTGTCAACATCCTTCCTAAAATGTGGTGTCCAAAACTGGACACAGTACTCCAGGTGAGGCCTGACCATAGCAGAATAGAGCGGAACTACCACCTCCCTTGATCTGGACACAATGCTTCTGTTAATGCACCCTAAGATTGCATTAGCTTTCTTTGCAGGCACATCACACTGCAGGCTCATGTTTAGAATGTTTTGACTTTCCCCTCTCTCTTCAGCCCACTAATGTCTCCAAAACACTGCTCCTGGGGGACGGGGGCCCCTGAGGAATGGCACAGTAAGAGGGAACTTGTGAAAATCACCATCCATTTGGGGATGGCCATGGCTCAGTGGTGTAGTATCTGCTTGACAGGCAGAAGGTCCTGGGCTCAATACCGCATCTCCAGTTAAAGAACCAGGCAGTAGGTGACGTGAAAGACCTCAGCCTGAGACCTTGGAGAGTCGCTGCCAGTCTGAGTGGACAACACTGTCCTTGATGGACCCAGGGTCTGGTTAGTCTAAGACAGCTTCATGTGTTCATGTGTCAGCAGCAGAGGTCGATT